>NW_027507050.1:173828-189406 GCF_052324685.1 Brachyhypopomus gauderio | reverse complement strand
GTTTCTCCGCAGCCCTGAGTCCTGTCAGCGCAGCCGCACGGCCCCAACACCCATTAACACGACTTGCTAATTGTCAAATTCATTAAATCAGAGCCCCCGATGTCTTTCATAAAAATGAATGCACCGAGCTGCTCGATAAAGATGTGTAAGTGATTAAAGCTTCGCACGTGTTCCAGGACGAAAAAAGAACCAAATTATTAACCAAAGCAGTGAGTGAAAACTGATGATTTAGATACAGGGCGAGGAGGTGCAGGATTTCAGGAATCTTATCTTAAAGTAATACATCCCAAAATCCCTTTCTGAACCCAGATTAAACCCGTCCTGCATTAGAGGATCTTCAGCGGAGAATTCCCAGTTACGTTTTAGTTGATGACTAGAGTGAATATATCCACCAGTGGCCACTCTAGATGCCGTGCAGACCCCCACACACGCAGCTCTGCGGTGGGACCGTGTGGCCCCAGGACAAACGTGTCTCTGTACTCCACTCGTCTCATGGGACATGACTCGGCGAAAAGACACAGAAAATTAATTAAAGTGCTTTTGAATGACAGTTTGCTCAAGGGCACGCCAGAGCTTTGCACACACACACACGCACACACATCACACGGTGAGAGGCATGTCCTCCCTCACACAGACACACACACACACACACACACACACACACACACACACGACCCTCTCGTGGATCCGTCAGTGAGTGAGCGGACTAGACACGGTTTTAATGGGACCCTCCATTAAATCAAGTCTTCGAATGTCTGTAATGGGATGGGCCCCCTCCACACACGTCCTGGCCAGATAGAGGCCCCTGTTGTGACAACACACATAGGGTCAAACAATTTGTGGTTAATAAAATCTCCAAACACCTTCAGGGCCAGGCAATGCACACACACACACACACACACACACACACACACACACACACACACACACACACACACACACACACACACACACACACCGCTCTCCTGTGTAAGACAGACAGAATGCTCTTCTGAAGGTATGATCACCCTGGTGGTGTTCTCACTCCCCTTTAGCTAACAGCACAGCGTCGAGCTCCAGGTGACGCACCACAGCGCTGGCGACTGAAGCCCCGGGGCTCCGGGTCACCGCTCAGGGTCACACAAGCGCCGTTCTCCAACGAGCTGCTTTGGCCGCAACGTGGGACTCACGCTCTACTGGTCCACTTAAACCAGTAACGTTAAACCCAGTGTCACAGCCAAGGTCAATGCACCTGACTTAAGTTTCCATTTACTACCAAAAACATACACAGCTTAAAACACAATACTTTAGCCGTGTGTTTTGCATTACTCATTTGCCCTGGGTTTAATCAACAAATGGTTTTTACCTTTGGTGAAAAAAAATCATTCTAATTATTGGGGTTTCTACTACAAGGCCTCCTCACGGTCAGATATACTGTCCTGAGTACGAGTTTGCATCACTGAAACACACTACAGGACCCAGAATTACCTCATACAAGCAGTCTTTCTATTATGTCAAAGTGATAAATGCCAGTAGCTGAGCTTATGCTGACCACTGTCCTTTAGCCTGAAGTGTTTATTTTGCAGGCATGTCGGCCACCCTGGGGCTGCTGGGGCCATACGGAGGCGTCCCGGCACCACAGCCTCCAACTCGGAGCTGGTTCTGACCTCTGCACGCTGGAGGCTGGCCACACGCCACTCCCAGCCACCCGCCCGTTACGCGCAGATAGGCTCACGCATAAATATGCCGCGCCACACAGCTGGAAAATGTAGAAATTCATCAGCGCTAAAAAAGTGGGGAGATTAACGTTTCGCGGGCTTCCTCTTAAATATATAAGGTTACGCAAACAGCGGGCCAGACGTGGCCAAGCAGAACCAGCCCGGCGCCAAGACAAGCACGGGACACGGGTTTCACTTCTCTCTCACCGCCACGGAGAAAAGGGAGACGTTACCATATCCACATGTGCCAAATACTATGGAAAACTACGGAAAACTGTGGAAAAGTGCGAGCTGGAACAGAGCTTCGTACTGAGCCCCAATCCACTTTCTTACCTCCGGCGTTTTAGGGCCGAGCTGGTTCCCCAAGCTCACAGGACGAGGGTTTAAAGCCCCTCTGTCTCAAATGTTAACGGCTGTTAGACAGGCTACACCTTCTTGGAAACAACAAAATAATCCCCCCACGTTCCTGACATGGACTCAACCCAAAGACGCAAGCATGCAGTAACCGGCACACAGCCCTCCGCCGCTTCTGAGGCCGTCTGATACAACTCCTGCTACCGCTGGCAAGGGAAGCGAAGAGACCCCAAAGTTCACCGCAACAACGCCACTGGTGTGGGAGACGCATCACGGTGGAACACACACCACAATATATCCATCTTTAGAATCTCTGTCAACAGCTGTGGAGGCCTGAGAGGACATGTCCCCTCATGGTGGACAGGGTGGGGGTGGCGCTACAGGTTTGACATACTGTCCAGACTCCAGATTTTGTTTTCGCAAGGCCGCTTATGGCTTCGGTGGCGGGGGGGCTCGGGTCCAGGCCCGCGTCGTCCTCCCAGGGAGAGCACAGCAAAACAAAACATTAAAAGTCACGAGAGGTTTGTGATTTCTGTTCAGGTTCTGTTTCTTGTTCAGGCGACAGCAGATGATTGGGAGGAAAGGACAGGAGAGGAGAGGAGAGGAGAGGAGAAGAGAGGAGGGGAGAGAAGAGGAGAGGAGAAGAGAAGAGAGGAGGGGAGAGGATAGGAGAGGAGGAGAGGAGAGGAGGGGAGAGGAGGAGAGAGGAGAAGAGAGGAGAGGAGAGGAGGGGAGAGAAGAGGAGAGGAGAGGACAGGAGAAGAGAAGAGAGGAGAGGAGAAGAGAGGAGAAGAGAGGAGAGGAGAGGAGAAGAGAGGAGAGGAGAAGAGAGGAGAGGAGAGGAGAGGAGAAGAGAGGAGAGGAGAGGAGAGGAGAGGAGAAGAGAGGAGAGGAGAGGAGAAGAGAGGAGAGGAGAGGAGAGGAGAAGAGAGGAGAGGAGAGGAGAGGAGGGGAGGGGAGAGGAGAAGAGAGGAGAGGAGAGGAGGGGAGAGGAGAAGAGAGGAGAAGAGAGGAGAGGAGAGGAGAAGAGAGGAGAGAAGAGAGGAGAGGAGAGGAGAAGAGAGGAGAGGAGAGGAGAAGAGAGGAGAAGAGAGGAGAGGAGAGGAGAGGAGAAGAGAGGAGAGGAGGGGAGAGAAGAGGAGAGAAGAGAGGACAGGAGGAGAGAAGAGAGGAGAGCAGGAGGGGGAGAGGAGGGGAGAGGAGAGGCTCCTGGTCAGATGGATCCGTTGCTCCTGGATGTCCAGCCCCCAGAGTTATGCAGCTCTTTATTTCTGCCTTAGTAAGCACATGCTGTTGTTGGCCAGGCTCCAGTTCAAGGCGCTTTATTGGTAACCCCCTCGTCCCCTGGACGTGTCCTGTCTGTCTCGCAGTCCCACTGAGCAGACAGCCTTGTTTATCCAGCCTAAAAATGACAAATCACGCCACAGCTCCAGATGTTTGCTTTTTTTTTCCTGATGTCAATTAGGTCTCTAGGGGCAACTTCCTTTAACTCAGATTCCACCCAACAGGCTGTGGTGTTGTCGAACATCTCTCAGGTTCCTTATCCTGACTTGCACATTTTTCCTTACATTGATTACTGGATATTTTACACACAGGCTGGATCAGACTGAGACCATCAGTGGGTCAATCACAATCTCCCAGCATCCTGTCACCGAGCGGCAAAAAGAAATAGTGTCTGAACCCAGTTTGCAGAAATCTGATGCAAATAACTCCAAGCTATGTCTTCAGCTCATCTTAATGGCCAGACTCTGTGGATAAAAACGCGGCGGGGGAGGGGAACAGCCCTGCTGCAACAGTGTTTTACTGTTAGCTGTTCATGCCCTTGGCAAACCAAGATAAGGCCTATCTCCCTCCATCATCACTAAACAAGACCGAGCGAAGTACATTAGGCAGAAAAATACAAACAAATTACAAAGGCTTCAGGCAAAGCTCTTTATCTCCTGGTCAGCGGAGTTTTGGCAGGAGTGGGGAGATGTGTGTCATACAGCCCACGCCCCACTCATTCCACACCGCCCTAGAACAATCTAGAACAATGCGAGTGGCCGTTATCTGAGCTCTCCTTCCTGGCGTGGATGAAAGAGGGCGGGACACCTCGCGCAGTCCCAGCTCTGCAGCCCCCAGTCCTCCCCGTTCAGACATGGCCGACGGGGGGTACGGAAGCGCTCGGGAGGGCACGCCACCGCACAACGGCCTCAACGCACCTCGTGGGAAACTGGCCTGTGCCAGCTTCACTAATGCTGATCAAAATAAGGCATTTTCTCAGACGAAGAGACGATGGCCAGTGAAGGGCGTAAATGTCGTATGCTATGCTGGACCATAACAGGTGGAATGTCTCTCCCCCCGAAGATTACTGACCCTAAGCACCCTGGGAGGCACCTGAGTGGTCATCATTTAATCATTTATGTATTAAGCATGTTTAAAGGGATCCGCATCTCGCCAGCATCTGAGGGCGCTGTGGACATGTTTTTGTTATGCCTTCCTGAACGTGCCCCTTCCTTTAAACGCAGCAGTAATGAGAGAAAGGCGTGATCGCCGTTCCACGTGACGGCACGGTGCTCCTGACACCTCGGTGTGGGGATACGATCGATCTGTGTGTCCCAGCACACCCCTCACAGCGGGAGGGCTCTGTCTGGGCGCCTGAACGCCCCACAACTACCCCCACCTTCTCCCCCTCCACCCCCCCCACCCGCTCCACCGCTCCACCGCCCCCCCCCCCCAACCCTCTGAAGGCTCCGGATAAAAGCTGGCCCCTAGCGCCAAGGCCCCGAGACGAGGAGGCAAAGACAGAGAAAACAAGTGTGTTTGGACTGGCCTGATGGAGCCTGCTCTCATGAGGCCCGTCTGATGATGTGGAGAATACAGTGCCGCTCGGGCCCAGGAGTGCCCTTAAACGCCAGGGTTAGCTCCGCCCACACGCCAGCGCTTCTAACACGCCGCAACGGAAGGAAGCACTCGTCCCCAGAGGTGAAGGAGCACCGCCCTTCTGTGGACTTCAGGCAGAAGAAAAAGAAACAGGTATAAACTGCCCCTGGAAATCAGAATTGCTGTCCTTCTCAGTGTGGGGGCACATTAAATATGAGGAAAAGGGGGGTCTGAATTTTCTAACACATGGGAAATGGATTTGCCAAAAATATTAGCCTGTTTCTGGTTTAAATTTGCAGACCTCAAAGTGGATACAAAACCATTAATTCCTTCAGGCTAGTGGTCATACATATCTGTCCACTGAGAGAGCTGGTATGCTCAGTACACCACAAAGAATCCTAGCAATATGAACTATGTTTAGAAGACAAGCATTGTTTTTCTTTCATACTTTTCTTTCTATTGAACTAGAAATAATATAAAATAATGGCACTGATGTGTGGAGTTCTCTGGACTGCAATTAAATTGATTAAATCAAAAGCAAAAAAAATTTCAATACTTTTTCATCTCACAAGTACTTTTCTTTACAATAAACCCACAGTGGTTGATAAAAGAATATCAGACTACAGTCACTCAAAAAATTCTTAATACTGTAGTTTTTCGTACCGTGTAATTTGTACCTCTGTTGAAGGCTCCTGGTGCACAAGGCTGTGGGTTTAAGACTTTCAACAGCACTTCAGGGCTCATACACTCACAAGAGCTTCTCCCTTTAGTGTGGGAAATATCAAAGCTCCTGTGGTCAGTGAGGTAAGAAGCAAACAGATGCTTACTCATCATAAGACAGAGTGCCTCTGACCTCTGACCTATGGCCCGAACTCTCAGCTGCAGACACATGCTGTTGGACAAGCACATGCGTCCACCTCTGTGCATGCACACTCTCAGTCACGGACACATGGAGGGGTGGGGGGGGGGGGGGGGGGGGGGGGTCACTGGAAGCCCTGCGTGGTCATTGCGGGCAGCCTCACACTGCAAGAAACCAGCAGGGCAGACCAGTAGCTCAACCAGTCCATAATACAAAATCACAATACAAAACTTCATTTGATGGGACATTATTCGTATCTCACTGAATGCCTTGCTGGAATTAGAGGAGCGTGAGGGACATGGTGAAGCTCTCCTTGTCCACACTGTCCTCTTTCATTCCTCCTATTTGCCGTCCTGCTCCAGAACGCTTAATCCTTTTACATCGCGAGGCAAAGCCTCTGATTTATGAGTCGTTCGCTTGAAGGAAAGAGTACATCAATCTCTGGCATGTCCACGCAATCAGCACGCACGTAGAGAAATGAAAGAGCCCCCCCCCCCCTCCTCCCCAGACTGCTCACCCCACTACCAGCTAAACTGCTATTTCTCCCTCTGAAAGCCAGGTTCAAAGATCAGCCTCCTGACTTGGCTGTTCCGTGCCGTGCCTTAGGTCTTTCAGATTACACACATCAAAGCCTGAGAGTCTCCGGCGGTGACCGAGGTGAGGGCTGGATGGGGGGGGGGGGGGGGGGGGGGCAGCGCAAGACTACGTTGTCACGGCACAATTACCAGCATTGCTGAAAAAGAGGCATAACAGGACTTTTCCCCATTGACAGTGGTGCCAAAGAAGATGATACCATCTCCTGATTTCTGAAAAGCCCCGACAGATTCTTCAGTAAGAAGAGAACCACGAGGATGAGTAAACCCACGTCCACTGTGAGTCAGAGCGACCCATAGGTGGCACTGTTGTATCACAGTACAGACGAGTTCCTCCGCATACTCCACAGATCACAGAGAGAGCAGAGGGGCGTTTCAGCACGCCACCTAAAAATATTCTTTCATCTATGTTCAAGTGTCATTCCCCAAAAAGATTTTAATAACATCTAATTAATTCAAACTGCTAGGATGAATCTTTCAAAATATCGCACTTCCCAAACAGAACACATTTTTGATGCTAAAACTGCTCTTTTCCTGTGAGGGCGATTCAACAGCTAATTATCGGAGGAGCTTTTTTTCTTCATCCCATCCACCACAAATCACACTCAGGCAAATGCCGTGTGGAGCACATTATACACTCGGCACAAGACAACACAGAGACATCAAGCTTACTAATATTGTTGGCCTAGCATTTAAAAGACCACATAAAACACATAAAATGCCTAATTAAGAGAAAAGAACATATAAAGGAACAAAAGAACATTTCATTTTCCTAACTTAATTTACTTAAATGCCAAACCTTTGGACAAAAGAACAAGAAGAACTGTCAGAATAAAATATAAGCCAATCTCACCCGTCAAAAACACTGAAGCAAAATTAAAAGAATTACATCTTTCATTTGAGAGAAAGTATGCAATTTTTGTGTTATAGCTTACAGTTAACCTTTCACCCATAAACTGATGTAACTCACTACACAATATGCAATAATATCAAACAAAGTAGCATTTCCAAGTAGCATTTTCCTCTGCAACTGAGTCTCTACATAAATGTTTGTGGAGAATGAGTGAATCCAGAGAGCTATCTGTTGCTCCTCTGAATGCAGAGAGGAAACGTGTGTTTATCATACGCCACGGTAGTGTGAGTCCACAGATGACTGATAGTGCGGAGAGCAGTATTCTGGAGGCAATGCTGAAGCCCCCCGGTGGCCCCAGAAGTCCCCAGCGGGACACACAGCCCTGAGCGTGGAGGCAACCGCACCACTGCAGCCCTGGACGTGGAAAATCTGAAGAGCTCAGCAATCGGCAGGCTGGTGCGGGTCTGGGGAGAGGCCCGGCAAAGGGGGGGGGGGGGGGGGCATGGGGGGGGGGGGGGGGGAGGTTGGCTTTTTGGAGATTGTTAAAGCTAAAAAGCCAGAAAGAGGGGAAGAGAGGATGGTAGGATGTGAGAGGAAGAGAGGCCCTGAGGCGGGTTCACGCCCCCACGCCCCCCACGCCCCCCCCCACACCCACGTCAGCTCTGCCCGTCTCACTCAGGCCATTGTCTGGAGAGAGCCCTGCCCTGAATGAACATGTCTGCACACAGACCTACAGGGAGAGCCCTTACCCTCTTCCTGTTTACAGCATGTCAGACCATCCATCCACTCTGCCTCACCCAGCAACCCCCAACACCAAAATAACAAGGCCTAAAAAACCCACGCTGCTCAGGTTGGAAATAAAGGGGAGGTATGCGGCATGGCTCCGTATGCAGGTGGGGGTTGCTGTTGGCTCTGTCAGGGTAGGAGCGCGCTCTCCTGAAGAACACCCCGCTCAGCTCTCTGCTGCCAGCGGGAAGCTCAGTGAGTGGTGTCAAGTGCAAACTACAGGAAAGAATCCTGACACATGCCTCCTTAAACACAACACATGCGTCAATTATTCGGCCCCCAATTAATATTTCCTAACCAAACTGGGAAAAATACACTGAATAATATATTCATGTCAGAGCCCCTTTTCACTCTGCATCATAGAGGCGGGAGGACAGGACACGTCTTCCTGACTCCTGACTGTATGTGCACCCAATCTTGTGAAAAAGAAATCCTCCACCATACTTGTAGGAACTTTTCACTTGCGAACAGAGTGAGAGTCACTGAAGCCAAATCACAATCCGTACCGTGAATACAACAAATCACAGACAAATCAGAACCAAATAAGATGTTTTTTTTTTCTTCCTAGATGTTCAAATCAAACCAGTGGAAATTGTCCAAGTTAAATTACATTAGATTTTATTAGATTAAATGATATGTAAATGTATTTGTATTTAATGAGATATTTTAATGTGATAAAGTCATTATCATAATTTTTATATGCCTGTAATAAACTACAAGCTTTAATTTAAATAAATGAGTGTGTGGGTGTATATATATATAAATATATATCTTGTGTATAAAACAGCAACTTTTACCACCAATATACCGATATGTAAATGTATCTTACACACACACAATATAGAACTTTGCTTGCGCAGCTGATGAAGGGGCCTCTTTTCTGTTTCATATATATCATCTATAATATATAATGTGTATTATTGCACATGTACACATGCGTATAATAATGTGTATTATTATAATTATGTATCATCGTGTGTGTGTGTGTGTGTGTATACATACATATATATTACTGGTTAGGCATCAAAAATAATAAAAAATTTAATTAGTGCCTATAAATAAGTTACCTTCACAAGCTTAAGGAGGTGGTAAAGGTCCCTCGACCTCGTCCCCGTGGTGTTGGCTATACTCTCTGCCAGTGTCCACACTGCAGCCTGTGATGGTTCTCCTGTACAGAGGCAGACCCACAGCCTCCGCATACAGCTCAACGGCCTGGTGCCCAACGGTCTGATACATGTAACTGTCAATCTCATCTGGGGATCGGAGGACAAGGCGTTACTCCTTCATCTACAGGAGGAAAACCATGTTACCAAGTGGGAGACGCCAGTGATGTGGGGGATGATGCACTCACCCGTGTGGGCTGGCCGGAGGTTGGCGAGAGCTACTATGGTATGCCCCGCAGCCACGCACTGCATCATGTTGTAACAGCTGTCTTTGCCACCACTGCATCATGCAACACAAGATGATAACGTGAATATAACCTGACACTCTACCGGATGGTGCATATAACGTGGCAAAAAAGAGAGTTGCTGCTTTTCGATCGTATCTGTCTCAACTGTGTCTGTCTGTCTCAGTGTTTCTCTCTCACACTCTGGTGTGTCTGTCAAGTGTACAGGACGCCGGGCGCACAAATCACATTTTACCTGCTGTAAAATGTGCAGAAGTAGAATAGCTGGCGCCGTGGCGTAGTAAGAAAGACATTTATATGGGAATAAATATAAATATTTTAGCGATGTCTAATTTTTTCATCAATTACAGCTACCTGGCGATGGAATGACAATGAACATAATGCAAGAATTATAAAAAAAAAGCACCTCATTACCTTATCAACGCGACAACTTTCATTTTCTTTATTCAAAGGTTACATAAAATGACCAAGAACGTTTTTGATTTAAATGGTCTTTGTCAACAGCACTACTGCACTACATCGGCTCATGCCGGTGCGCTAGCTAGCTAGCATGCTAATTTGTAAACACGAGCCGAAACGTGCCTATGGTTTCTTCCGGGATACAAAAAGGACCCCTAAAATGAGTAGCCTTTTCATGTGCCTGTTCACAAAACATAAAATCTTTTGTTTGTTATTCATAACACCGCAAAATTGTAGGCAATGTTTTGGAGCCTCTTCTAATATGTCAGAACAGAATTCCAAAACCTATTTACTCAGCAGATAAGAGTTTGTATTTGCTGTCAAACTTTTAACTCACAGTGCTAAATATGGTGCAGAGAAAAGTCTTTGCAATGTAGTATGAATTAGTGGTATCTATTTGGCACTTTTTTACCTGACAACAGCTACAGCAGCAACAAGTACTACACAATAATAATAATTGTTGTTATTGTTGTTGCTGTTATTTTCCAATACTGATTAATGCTCTTTAATGTGCAGTATAAATCCAGGGCAGTGTAATGGAATGCCAACAGTCAACATCAGAGTTGGAGGTGGTGGAGTTTGAATGCCTCTCCAGTGATGTTTGCAGGTAGTCTTTCCCTCTGATGGCCCTTTTGCTCACAGTTGTTGTGCCAGAGCAGAATAATTGCATCGCCTTCATGCGTTTCCCTCACCTCATGCCCCTAAGCAGGCCAACGGCAACTGATTTTGTCAGAATGTACAAAATTGAAAGTACAAAATGTACAAAAACATCTTTTTTCAAATGTTCTCTGTGTTTGGCAGAGTATTTACCTATTTATTTAATGGGTGCCCTTTGAAAACCTGCTAACACTTTGCAATAGCATTCATAAAAAAAAAAAGATTCTGTCAGTGTATTTATGTATTTACTTATTTAGTTGTTCATTATTAATATTATGATTATTAGTATGGTGAATTATTATTATTATTATTATTATTATTATTATTATTATTACTATGCCTATTTGTCTGTTTATTCAAGATGAAACTGAAAACTCTTGACTTCTCTGAACCTCGGTGTTTAACATTGTTACTTGATAAATGTCTTCATGTCACAGGCAGACTAATAAAGGATTCCATTGTTTGTTTTTTATTTGCGGCAGTATTCCGGCGATTTAGAATAGAGTGTTACATCCTTTCGTGGGTGCACAGGGAATAAAAACTCTTGATGGATAGCACATCTGAGGCGCAGGCAATGAAGTGAATATGAGAGGCATAAATATGGAGGCAAGACAGAGGAAATCGAAAGGCACCCTTGGCCCTTCCTTTAAGGAGCGTGTGCATATGACAGTTGATTTACACAGATACACAAACTAATTTTTGTCACGCAAGGACACAAAAACTTTTGCTGCAATGACAAAGTGGGGTCTGAAATCACGGAGCAGACATATTGAGCAGCTGGATAGGCTAGTCAAGGTTGAAACCAGAGCTAAAACAGAAGCTCTCACGCTGGCTTTATAGCTAGCATCCCATAATATTGATCCCTCACAACCAGTGCAGGCCGCATTACGAGCCATTCTTTGTTGTTGTTTTCCATTTCGTATGAAATGATGGTGAAACATCATATTGGTGGACAAACATTGCTAAGTTATTGTCTTTTTTCCCTTGAATGACCTTTTCTTGGACAGGGGCTTTACTCCCATAAGGGTCTAGATGGCATGATTTAAGGCCTGTATACTCTTATAATAAACATATTTTTCTGCCCAGATTTCCAATTTGAAATCCTCTGAACTCTGAATAGATTAGCACTGGTTTCACAACAGAGCACAAAAACACTTCCGTCACTCGACTAAACTCTCCCCCTGAAATTAAAATATGATTCATTATAATTCCAGGAAGCACACGTACATCGTTTGACAACAATTTCCCCTCCAATAAGAGGGCATCTGTAGCGTTTCCTAAGCCTCAGCACTGCAGGGCCTCAAAACTGCTGAACAATCCAGACTCCGAAGTTCTGAAGAACATTGTTTGCCTTCTAATTATTTCATGTGGACAGTAACACTGAGCAGGCCTGTATGGTAATTTGCTGCCTGCTCAGATGCTGTACAGTATTACTGTGCCTTATGGTGAACTGGTAACCTTCTCATACCCAGCCAACAGCAATGCAGTCTGGGTACAGCAGGCAGTGATGGATACAGCTGTACATTATCCTCAACAGTCCATGCACACTAAATACCAGATGTCTCTCAGGCCCGGCTAATGACAGTGAATACTTCAGGGGACATTTGAGAATCGGTTGGGAATAATTGCTTGTGTTTTGATTAGGCATTTAACTGGATCAAGGGAGGCATGAAAGAGTCTGACTTTTGTATTATTAAAATTACTGCAGCTTGTGATTGAGTTTTTGCAGTTCCTCGAAAAATGTTATAAGGATCCTCAACATCTCTTCTGTAACTGAGACAACATGTACATTCATTGTTTTAGAACATTATAACACTAAGATACAGATATCTGAGGCCTTACACACTCGCTAGTTGTTTCCATATCCAGTGTTATGATTGACCACGTTGCTTGGATACAGTACTTGACTGCTGGTAAATGGGATGTAGACCACACAAATCCCCTGAGGAGAAGGATGTATACCCTCCACACAAATCTACTCTTCATGTTTACTCCAGTGTGCTCCAGAATAACTCTTTATTTTGGATATCAACTTCGGTATCAGTGGTTGGAGTAAATTCAGTGTGTACTGGTGTTATAACTTTTCATGAACAGGGATGGCATATGCCCCAGTTTGAAAAGTGATTCACACAATAGGATGTGTTTTATGCAGATGTGACATTTTGATCAGAATTGTGATTTAATATCTAATGTTACAGTAATAAATTAAGTAACAAATATAATGAATATTTTAAGCCCTTGAAGTCTATGCCTGTGACTTAATGGATGAAATTCATTCACCTGCCCACAGAGGCAATTTATCAGTGGTAGGCTCCCCATAATGATGTCTAACTGTGAGTTAACTACATCAAAAGTGCACTGTAAACAATAGAACAAGAACGTTGCACACATTTTCACACACTATGCTTATGGAGACTGGCTTGAGTAGATGATCTGGGCTATTAATGTCTTAAGCTAATAGAACCTTGATTAGAAATTTGAAAAAAACATATAAACAGACTATTTGTCTTCAAATTGTGCTTCATCTCAGCAGAGGCGTACAGTAGCATTCATGCAACTGGGAATGACTTAGAACAGCAGGGGGCCTAGGGACAAGGCATATAGTTCATATGACAGAAACAGCAGCAAAACACCAATGAAGCATCACTAAGCAACGAAGAACATGAAGTCTGTCCTCCTTGAACAGTTTGTCTTTCTCGTGTTCATCTGCAGAATTTTATTGGACACTTTTTACTCCAGAGCAGATCCTTAAAATATGTATTTTTAACTATTATGGGACTCCAAGATTCCAAGACACTCCAAGACTCTAGAAGAAAGTAGAAGACCACAGGAAGAGTCTATAGTGAAGAGTCTATAATGAAGAGTCTATAACACATTCATCACTCAAAAAAGTGGCCAGCATCTCAAATACACTTTTTTTCAATAAATGTGATTTTTCCAGATATTTTATTGATTAAATTATTATTGTGTTTTCAAAATCCCTGAATCAAATTGCAGTTTCTTTATCCCCTCTGAAGTTACAGCCAAAAGGATATGGTCCATTAAAGTAAACACACACGCACGTGTGCCCGCGCACACACACACACACACACACACACACACACACACACACACACACACACACACACACACACACACACACACACCACACACACACACACACACACACACACACACACACACACACACACGCACAGGGCCTAGCAACACCTTACCCAGCTGCCAAATACAGTTCCATAGGCCATGCATGGAGATTTCACAGAGCAATATGCGTTCATTTAATCCAGGTGTTATTACTGGTGCTATTCAGATTTCCACCCAACCCGATTTCCTCCAATACAGAAAACTAAACACTGAAATCCAATGCATTTCCCATTTGTACCGAGCCTCTTGTTGCATTTAGCTGTGGCGCCTGAATAAAACTGTAACAAGATACTGATCCTGTTTCTACTGTATGTTAGTGTATGTTAGATCAGCTTGTTTCTAGTTTAAACTTGGGACAGTACATATACCCTAAACTAGATCTAGAGACTAGACACTGATTCTAATCCATTTGTCTTTCCTCCTTTCTGATCTTCCGCCACTCTTCCTGTCATGGCTGCATGCAGAGATCAGCACTCACCAGCAGTCAGAGGCTCACACAGATCCTTTTGTTTACTGCTCCTTTGTCTACAAAGTGGAGTAGGATGCTGTAATTAGGACGCATGCCCTCTGATACACAATGCGAGGAGGGTTTAACTCTTTCCCGACAAACACAATTTTAATCCGGGAAATAGCACAGAATCAGAATATTGGATCTGACATCAGACGCAGCCACAGAGACCATCCCCACACCCCCTCCCCCGGCTTCAAAGCTCTTCCTGCGCCTGTTACGGGTTTCCCCCGTGATGAAGTGTGACACTCTGCAAACACAAAAGCCCCAGCCCTCTCGTGGGCCGTGCTGCTTGTCTTGGAAGACCCCGACCAGCCCGATGCCAAGTCGATACTGCTGTTGTTAGAACAGACCCCCCCCCACCTCCACACGCAACAACCACAAGGTACGTGCGCACGCGTGTGTGAGCGTGTCAGGCTTGCGTGTGTCTGGACAGCCTGGGATGATGTAATTGAGTACTGTAATCACAGCCACCACCTGTTCTGCATTGGTGTGGTGGTGGTGGTGGTGCTGGTGGTGCTGGTGCTGGTGACTCAGGGTTCGTGAGCTAATGCCCACTTCCAATCATTGCTGTCTCTGGCCCTAATGTGTTCTAGCTCCAATCTTACAACATGCAGCCAAGAATTCAGCAGATACCGAGAAGGATTAAATGACATACGGTTATGTCATTTCAGGATTACAGCACTGACACACTGGCTTTGTGGCGAAGGCTATCAGCCTCTCTGCAGCTCCTGCCTGCAGTTTGGCATCAGTAAGGCAGTGTCTGTCTCCTGTACATGGCACTACCCCTGCCTGGCTGCCCTGCTGCCCTGCTGCCCTGCTGCCCTGCTGTCTGTGCGGAGGTTTGGACCTGCAACTGTTTCTCCACACTGTGTCCAATGTCAACACAGCCTCCAAAAATATCCCACATGCTACCAAAGGGGGCCCCCACTGGGACAAGCACAAGCAAATCTGTAGAAGACACAGAAGGAGACAGATAGAAGGACAGAGAGAGCAAGAAAGAGAGAGAGAGAGGGAGAGAGAGAGAGAGAGAGAGAGAGAGAGAGAGAGAGAGAGAGAGAGAGAGAGAGAGAGAGAGAGAGAGAGAGAGAGAGGGAGGGAGAGAGAGACAGAGAGAAAGAGAGATTTAGCTCTTGATGTGTCTGGTGACTGGCTGCTTGGACACATCTGGGCTCTGTCATAGAAATTAGGACCAGCACACTTATTGCTCATCCTGGGCTTAAAGACCACCAAGCCACATGGAAAACATTATTGCAAAGTTATTATCTGTCTGAATCACCATCCCAAGCTTTGAAGATATGTCATAGAAAGCTAGCCCTAGTCCTCCACACACACACACACACACACACAAACATACATACACACACAAAAACATACACACACACACTTGTGCACACA
>NW_027507050.1:166328-168828 GCF_052324685.1 Brachyhypopomus gauderio | reverse complement strand
GCAACCTGGAAATCCCCTCATCTGTGTTCATTAAAAAAGGCACAGAAATGATGACTTTAAAATAAATTCAATTATATTTAATTAAGCAGTTAAGGTCATTTGCACCTCTGCTTGCAGCATTGAGATGATTCATGTTCATAGTAAGGTATATTACTGCTGCTTTTATATAGAGTGATCATAAATTCACTGTGCTCATATTACTGTTTAAAACCCTGTGTGCAAAGACGTTCTTTACATCATATTATCATATTAATGATGTTATCATTCTCCACTTTCATACTGAACTGGAAATATCTGATGAAAAATTAATAATGACTTTAAGGGCAAACCTATACACTGGACAGCCTATGTTGCACAGCATATATAATGTAGCCAGTAGTATCCACTGTGCAATCCCACCCCATCAAGTGAGTCATGGGTGATTAACGTTGCCGACCTGCTGAGAGATCGAGACCTTACCGGAGACTCCTGGATGAACGAGTCCATTCTGTTTACCTCTCATGATGCAACTCAAGGCGATATGTGACCCATCCACAAACATCCATGAGTACCAACATGGACGGCCATTAGTGTCATAAAAAAATGGGGTTTGAGTGTTCACATCAAATCATTTCATCTTGTTCCAGTGATCTGCTGAATCTACACAAACGTTTGACATAAGCTTTGTCTTTTTTTATTGTTTCCACATTTTGGGTTTGCTTTCAGAATCAACTTTTGGAGAGAGAAGAAATGTTTTATTGAGAGCTTCACCGTTTCTCTGTTTATGTGATACCACACCGCAGTCATAACACAATACAAACCACAAACATACATTTTCTAACTTTCCTCTGAGAGACATGCCCCCATTTCTAAAACACTGCGTAAGTGGTCTTGTTCCACAACTAACACGTCCTCTAGCCCAGGGTGGAGGAGCTCTCTGGAGCTGTGTGAGCAGGGAAGGTCCAGCTAGAAGCACAGACCCTTCCTTCTCTTCCGTTAACGTGCTCGGAAACAAACCTGGCTTGGCTTTAGTTTCAGGATGACTTGGCCCGAGTCTACAAGCACACTCACCACGCCTCATTAACTTCCAGTGTTTTTTTCTGCTCCCGATGATAATTCACTGGCCAAGTCCCCCATTATTGCGTACAGGACCTAACTAAATAACCAGTTGATGGCAAAAAAAAAATCACATAAATGTGTATTTTGGGTAAAGCTTCCATTTAAATCAGGCATTCATAACTGTGGGCCAAATGTAAATAGCTTTGTGTTATGCCTTTATTTTCTTTTAGGCAGTTAAACTTTCCTGTGTCAAATAAAATGAACATTCTGCTTGTACAGTCCTACTTGTTTACACAAGAAACCTCTTAAATGCTTGAAATGGGATGTTCAGCTGAGGTCTGCCCTGCACACACTTCCCCGCACTGCCCATCACGGCCGGTTTTGGGTCTGCCAGTTGACACAAACAACTCGAGGCTTGGCCGTGGGTTGAGGAACCGGGCCGCTGGTTGTCATTAGGGCCCCGCGGCAGACCGCTCTCACCGGCTGGCCACATCATCATCGTTTAGACTTAGCCAGTTACAGCCAATCAGGCCCCATGAGGGACCCGCCAAGGCTCCGCCCACTGCACGTCTGTGCGTAAGTGCCGCGGGTGATGGCTGGGATCACCAGAAAGGCTAAAAATGCAGCTATGTTGTTTAAACGGTTAGAGTTACAAATTTGCCAAAGAAAAAGAAAAAAAAACCTCATCTATGACTTGATCAACAAGAGTATACACTTTGCTTTCGTTAATGCAGGGTTCAGTAGAGTGTAGCTACAGGAGCCACGTCTGCACACTGCTCAGAGTATCTCTCCCTGTTACAATCTCAGTCATTTTAGCTAATGGCTCTTCCCGAAGAGATTTACGATTTTCAGACAAAGAGCAATTAGTAAGAGTGCCAAGAGGGAAATAGACAGGTTTATGATCACACCAGAGATGCTACTTTTACCTGGACGTTTGATTGAATGCCTTTGGAATATACGAGGTGCTTGGATTAGGGGTTCAGTCAGTCTGGGCCAGAGAGGCCTGTTTGCTGTTTATTTGTTTATTGGTGTGTGGACTGATCTTTTCCAGAACAGACATACATTCGCTGACTTGTTGACTACATGAACATTGTCAATACAAAAAATTGTCTAAACTTGAAAGTTAATTGTCTCAGCAATGAGCCAGCTTTAATGTTTTTAAAGGTCTTCGGTAACATATGTTGTTTCACTCTAAGAGAAGCCAACAGAGTGGGTCTGCGTTTGAGAGCACGGTGCCGTGTGCCAAGCAGTTGGAGAAGCACTCTGAAATGTGCAGACGGTGTTGACAGAGATGTGTCCGTCTGGGCTTTGGCCAGGAAGACAGGCAGGAAGCACACTCGCTCGCTGCGTCCGACCGGAGAGGAGGCGCTGTGGCACAGACGGGACAGCTGGATGGTGGAGAACGGATGGGGAAGGGGCCTTCGACACTGGGAGATGCTGCAAGATCACACATGAGTATATG
>NW_027507050.1:156328-161328 GCF_052324685.1 Brachyhypopomus gauderio | reverse complement strand
CCTGAAAAATGCAATGTTTATTATTATGGTATATCATATGCTATAACATCTATTTGTTACTCATGCTAATCTAGAATATCCACATCGCCAAAGATTACGCTCATGACAGAATTTTAAACCAGATTAACCCTGCTTGGAGAAAAATGCAGAGGATATTAAGTCTACAGAAAACGTGCTAAAAGATTTGCCGTCAGTGTTAATACTAGGAGACAGCTCATGCTGGCAAAAATAAAATGAATGCACATCCTTTGACATTACGGTTTCCATGGATTTAGAGGTCGACATGGCAGATGTAACAGGATGTTCCAAAATGTTTCTTGGCAAATATAGGAAATACATTATTAATTTCACAACAACTGGCATTCTTTACAAGGGAGGTACTAGTTAACCTTGAGCCATCACTACTACAAACTGACACTTAAAAAAAGGATTTTTTTGGAAGTGGATTGTCAGCACTGTCCAAAAAGATGAGCAGAGAAGAGGGGAGAGGAGAGAAGAAAGACAGGAGAGGAGAGAGGAGAGAAAAGAGGAGAGAGGAGAGGAGAGAGGAGAGGAGAGAGGTGTGAAAAGAGTGGAGAGGAGAGAAAGGAGGAGAAAGGGGGAGATGAGAGGAGAGAGGACAGGAAAGGAAAGGAGAGATGTGAGAGGAGGGGACAGGAGAGAGGAGAGTATAGGAGAGAGGAGAGGAAAAGAGAAGAGAGGAGAGGAGAGAAGGCAGGAGAGAAGAGGAGACAGGAGAAGAGAGGTGAGGAGAAAAGAGAGAGGAGAGGAGAGAAGAGAAGAGGAGAGAGGAGATTAAGAAATAACACCACTAGAATTCTGTGTGGTGGTGGTGGGGGGGGTGGGGTGAGGAGGAGGTTGGGCTTCATAATGTCACTCAGTGATCTCTGTCAGTGTTAAGTAGACAGGTGCTTACAGCTAACACCAGCCTAATATCTCTATGCATATTTATGAATTTCTTCCTCCTAATACATTTCTTGTTAATGTCAGAACTGCCATAGATTGGCAGTCTATGGTTTCCTTTAAAAAGTGGAATAAATAAAACAGTTTTTAAAGGTGCAAACCAGCTTAAATGTGTCACA
This sequence comes from Brachyhypopomus gauderio, assembly GCF_052324685.1. Lineage (NCBI taxonomy): Eukaryota > Metazoa > Chordata > Actinopteri > Gymnotiformes > Hypopomidae > Brachyhypopomus > Brachyhypopomus gauderio. The sequence continues at coordinate 160,246 of NW_027507050.1, read as the reverse complement.
TGGGCCCCCTAAATACATCCCACCTTCCCCTGCCTCTTTGATCAGAACTACGTTACCCAGCTTACACTCTCTGCCCATGTTCCTCACGTTTTTGGGGATTATATTTGGGTTTATCCTCATTTACCTCCCTCGTGCGTGTCTCGAAGTGTGGTCGGAAGTGTGGTCCATCCAGAGCCGAGCGCTCTGGGAGTTGTAGCAGGACGTGCAGTGAACTGCTACATCTCATCCCTGGGAAGGGGGGAAATGACTCGGCCTCCAGACTCCAGGCCCGATCGCTGCTGGGGCTTCTGGCTTGGCGCCGCGCCCCGCCCCGCACTTCTCATGAAACCCTGGCCCTGGTCACCAGTCGGCGTGAGGAGTGAGGAGAGAGACAGCAGGAAAGGAGGAGGGTGTGGAGAGGTTGAAGCACAAAGTGAGGCAAAGTTCTTCTGAATCTAGAAAGTGAGTCTGGCAGGCATGTCTGAAGTGAGCAGAGTCAACGGTAGTTTGTCTGAGCTAAACGGAGCTGAGAAAAGTGTGGGAAACGCAGAAGAACTCGAAAACTTTGGTATGTTTGTAAATGTTTCGGCGCAGTTCGGGCCTTGTAATGGGAGTTTAAGAAATCTCACTTCAAATCTAGAAAAACATGGAAATTAATGGCAAAGAAAATCAAGAACAACAAAGGGAAATAAGAAGACGTAGTAATAGAGCAGCCAGGAAACGGAGGCTTGGTGGACACACACTCTGAAGCTCTGAAGCTCTGAAGATCTGAAGCCAGACTTTGAGGTTTCTCTGTAATGCTTCCAATTGCTCTTTTTATGCCTTTTTCTAGTGAGGTTTACTGAAAGTTTTGAATATTTTCTCGATGACCTAAAATATCACACACGTTGGCCAAAATGGTTTTTCCCAAGTTGGGCTTCCTTGGTTGGTCCTTAACACTGACGTTTCAGGACTGGAGCTCTTCCCCAGACTTCATGCATTCTTCATTAGTGGCCACATTGTTCCTTTGGTCTACTGTGCAGTTTTTATATATTTTGTATTTTATTGCAAAAACCTTTTACTGTATTTCACAGCAGTCGATAGAGTATCATGTAAAGAGCTGTCAGTCACAGAGGCATCAGACTGAGGTGTGGAAGTGCTATGACATGAATAAGGCAGAGGGTCCAGTGTCCATACGGCTGGCGGTTCTGATACACGGTCCTATCCAACTCCTGTATGCTCAATGTCAAATCAGTAGTACCAACATCAAGAGATGCTGCAATGTCTTGATGTTGACCGGTGACGTGTTAATACAGCATAATCGCCATCTCATAAAAAACCTTATCAACATCATAGACTATTTTCACTGGCGCAGGTTAAATGTGAACGTGTCCATTTGATGTCAGAGCCGAGGGGAGTCAGAAACCCGACGTCCTTCACGAACGCTCCCACCTTAATTACATTCCGGCAGTGTTGCTGTTTACGCTCGGCTCCGCCCGCAGGAGCGGCCGTTAGCAGCAGGTCAGGGTGGAGAGGTGAGGGGTGGAGGAGGTGGAGGAGGTGGAGGAGAAGAGAGGCTGACAGGCCAGGGCTTCTGGGACGTGTCGCTCAGGGAGCAGATGTTGGCCGACACGCGGCGATGGTGGCGACGGTCTGCGGTGGAGACGGTGGCGGTATGGAGAGCTGTCGGCACACAGGCTCGGCGGATGGATGCCTGCAATTACAGGCCCTCCCCCGGGAGGGAGATGACATGAGGACGCCACCCTCCACGCTCACAGGGGTATAATTAAAGTTGCGCTAACAGTTGTTAATAGGCCAGCGGATAAAGGTAGCGGCGTGGGGAGGGTGTGGGGGGAGGAGCCATACCCCCCCCCGCTTCTGTCTCTCTCGTTCTGCCTTCTGTGCTAGGACCTTCCCGAAAGGCACTGGGAACTAAAAAAAAAAGACTTTAATGGGGCAGTCCGGGGGAAGGACATGTTTGATGGGTTAAGATGGGAGCAGAGGGGATGGAGACAGGAGGAGGTCCAGTATGCCTGTTACTATGACAATGACCTTCGTGGCAAAGCCAGGTCCCGGGTGCTGACTTCGCTTTTTAAACTCTGCACTGCAATATAAAACCCAACTTGGCCTCTGTCCCTTCTACAACATTTCTGTTAGACCTTGCAGGCAATATGAAATGTATCTTTAGAACAATTTCTCCTTGATGATTCATCCCGGGGCAGATGTGAAGCTCTGAGCGTTCTCTCAGCTCTCCTCAGCTGCTGATGGAGTGTGATCATACGGTCTCATGTGCTGGTGCGCACTACAGCTGCTTTAATCGCTTCTTCTCCGGCCTCTTCATCACGCGCCTGTGATACCATCACCATCATCACCCAGCCCACTCTCCCCGTCATGCTTCCTCGGTCTGGCTCGTGTCATTTTTAAGGCTGGAACCACCGGGTGTGGAGTAAAACCTTCTCAGCCCAAAACAACAAGCGGTTTACAGGCCGTCTTAAGAGTGTGGAGGTGGGAGAGAGAGAGAGAGAGCGAGAGAGAAAGAGCGTTCTGTACCACTTGTTAACGCTCATGTCTTCCTGGGTGATGGCCAAGGACAGTTGTGGAGGAGAGAGACGCCGTGCGAGAGGACAGCAGGACACCGCCGTCCTTCGGCTTTCAGGACGGCCTGCAGGAACGAGACACGTCAGTCGCTCATGTCCAAATGTCATTTAGGACCTCTGACAAACACAGGCCCGGCTGGCTGTAAGTGTGGGGCTTGTCACGCTGGCCTTCTAATTACCGCTGGAGTCGTTACAGTGTGCAGTGAGACGGGGAGGTGAAGGACTATTGCAGCAGAGATAATGTATAACTTTGCCCATCAGTCCTGTCTTCTGCTGTGAAGGGGAGTCCCGCTGAGCTTTGCCCACACAGAGCGTGACACAGAATACCCCCCTGATAAACGGAGGGTTTGGGCAGGACATATTTTTAGCATTAACTCACTGACCCCAAAAAAATCACGTCCACAGAATGAGCTCCCTCGGGGACCTGTTTTAGGACGAGTGACAATTTCCTTATATCCTCTAAGCGTGCGCATCACAGAGTGAATCCTCCATCTCTGAGAGGCCGTCCTTCAGCTTTATAAAGGCCGGGATGCCGTCTTGGCTCAGGCAGACCCGCCCGTGCGACCACGCTGCTCTGCGCACAACAGCAAGCGGAAGATTGACTTTTACCGGCTCTGCTGCGATGATTAAGTGAAATCGCCAAACATTACTTTCAGCGCCGCTGAAGCGGTTCATTGCGGGCCACGGGGGTTTTGGTGGAGACAGCCATCCTGAAGTTTGAGTTGAACGTTCTCCAGACGTGCCCCACATCTCCTGGTAAGCCCCCTCACGTTCACCTATACGAGCGTCGTGTCGGCACAGGGCGGAGGCCTCTGCTCCACTTTCCACTGGCTCTCCTCTGGGCAAGCGTTGTGTTTTCCCCGTGCGAAACGCTGTGCTCCCCCCGCCCTTCTAGAATCATCCTTCTCATTTCCTCTCATCCGTGATTCGTTCACTCCCTTTATCTTCAGCAGCGACAGCTTCAGGAAGCCAAATCTGAAGGAGTATGGGAGTTTTCCCAGACTCTAATCAAGAATTACTGGTACATAGGTCAAGACCTGCCGGACCCCTGATGTAATAGCACTTCAGTGGCACGGGAATGCAGTCCCAGAATGCACTGCGCTCAGGAGATGGAGTAGTCAACTGCCAGAGAATTCTTATCCAATACTAAAGTCTACAGCCCATACGATATTCCACAACATTCATCACCATGTGCTGTGTATGTCCCAAATTCACCCCTTACTCAACTGAATGGAGCCTTCACCACTAAGACCTTTAGTCACCTGATTATGAGCCTAGAAACTGGTGAATCCCTGAGCAGATGTCTAATCCAAGGGTAAGGTCTATTGAAATGTGTAGTCATACTCCTCCTGACATGACTCAC
>NW_027507050.1:148828-151328 GCF_052324685.1 Brachyhypopomus gauderio | reverse complement strand
GCCATTTTGATTTTTTGTTAGAAAATAGTTTTTTTTATTTAGTTCCATTCATCTCATTAACATTTGTATTTACTTAGTATCTTTTCTTTGAAGGATTGTTCTTAATCTGGGCTATTCTAGGGATCATCTCTTCATGTGAAGGCATCTGAACGTCTTGCACAAAACAATGAAACAGTTAGAAAATGGACTATAATGGCTGCAAAGAAAATGAGGCAAATATTTTACCAAATGGAAAAATTTTAGCACACAACAATTTAAAATATGAGCATGAAGTCATAAGTCAATCGCTGGGAAAGACGAATATGAGCGTCTGAGATGCACAGCTCCTGAGAGCAGCACTGTCTTGACACATATGTGCAAAACAGCTTGTCATGTGAAACAGTTGCCTTAATATTTGTGGCCATTACACTAATTAGGCAAAAGCACACAGATGGTGGTGTTTCACAAACTCTCAGGCTGCGAATCAAAATGTCATCACTGCCAACATTAGACATGGAAAAAAACCCTGACAAATCTTTCCATGCTCCCATCACTTCCAGAATGTTCTTTTTTTTTTTTTTTTACATGAAAAGGCGGCATTCTGGAGATGAAAACGAGGGGGTATTTAGCAGTGGGACAATAGTACGTGAGCGCCATATGCTGCTTTTGAAATGTTGTAAGACAGCTGCAAAAGCCAAGTGCTCCTGGAGGTGGGCCAGGTCCCAGAAGAAGATTTCCACTCAGTCGAAAATGTTTCCAGCTATCAGGAAGAAGCCACTTTTCCTGGACTTGCTTCCAGATGCAGGTCGGCCCCGTGTGAGAGGCAGCATGGAGCCCCGCGTGAGAGGCAGCGTGGAGCCCCGCGTGAGAGGCAGCGTGAACATCGTGTGAGAGGCAGCGTGGAGCCCCGCGTGAGAGGCAGCGTGAACATCGTGTGAGAGGCAGCGTGGAGCCCTGCGTGAGAGGCAGCGTGGAGCCCCGCGTGAGAGGCAGCGTGAACATCGTGTGAGAGGCAGCGTGAACCCCGTGTGAGAGGCAGTGTGGAGCCCCGCGTGAGAGGCAGCGTGAACCCCGTGTGAGAGGCAACGTGAACCCCGTGTGAGAGGCAGCGTGGAGCATCGTTGGCTCTGCTGAGCAGACCTAAGGCCCTGGCAGCATGCGTGCGTCACACCAACAGGAAGAATATGGCCCGGGCCTGACTCCCTCTGTGCAGAACTGCTCACCCTAGCCATGGAGAGGCCGTGTGGAGCACAGGGGTTAACCCGCCCTGCTGTCTGCCTGGAGCCCCCACCACCACCACCACCACCACCACCACCACGGTTTTATCCCTTTCAGCTGGAAGCTCCCTCACTGGCCCTGCACAGTTCAGAAGGTTGTTAGAGAAACGCATTACTGACCTTCCCCTCGCACACTTTCAAGTGAAGATGAAACAAAGATATTTCTGTGTGTGTGTCGTCATCACAGAAAATGGCATTAAACGGAAGATGTTTGCTTCTCTAAGAAGCACAGCCCTTTATAAACACATGCATTAGAAGGAGATTCAAACAGTGATCCAGATTTGCATTATACATATGGTCATAAAACCATGTAGTACCTCTGCTTCTTCCAAGCAGTAAAGGCTGTGGAGAACGTTCAGTCTGAGGCATCTCTACAAAAGACTAAAGCTTCTGGGTTGGTTGCTCCAGGGCTTTTACTATAGTTAAGACCTTCAGAAATGCAACTCTCCTCAGAGCTCATCCTGGTCATGTAGTGAAACATGAGATTCAGCAACGGCAAAACGAAAGATAACATTACAGAGACTGAGCTCTGAGGAGAGATCATTTTCAGGGCTAAAAATTATGTAGAGAGGATTTTTTTCTTGTCCTTTATGTGTATTTATTTATTTCATAATTCCCCCTCATTATACTAATATGAACTAAGGCGTCGCTGGATCTGGGATCCGGAGGAGCGAGACGTGTTCAATAACCACGTGCTCCCTGTGGCACGGATTAGCAGGGTGCCGAGAAACACTTTTAGACGTTAGACAGCAGACCTCACCATGGCTACAGGGTGCCAGCTCACCTGAACATGTGCATGCATGTGTCTGCAAACTGTGTGTGTGTGTGTGTGTGTGTGTGTGTGTGTGTGTGTGTGTGTGTGTGTGTGTGTGTGTGTGTGTGTGTGTGTGAGAGTGTGAGTGTGAGTGTGTGTGGAAGTGCATGTGTGGGCGCGTGTGTCTGCATACTTGTGTGAGCACATTTGTGTGTGCTTGTGTACAGACGTGTGCATGTTTCGGCGTGAGTGTATAATCGTGTGTGCATGAATCTCTGAGAACATAATCCTTTCTGTGAAATTTCCCGCACAAGAAATCAGGCTTTACTGTGACGCACACTATTAAGATGATAAGTTATTCGATTTGGTCATAAACTGCTGGAAAAATACCATGCAATAAGAACTGACAAAATAATGCTTGCAAAATAATGGCAGGTTATTACTGCCCAATAAACTAAACAGCACCTGGATTAGGGTAATAATCCGACGT
>NW_027507050.1:66328-143828 GCF_052324685.1 Brachyhypopomus gauderio | reverse complement strand
AGCACACCTAGCCTGAGCCTGCCCACACCCATGCGCAGGAGAGAGAGAGAGAGCAGGGTCTGCGCCCGGAATGACGTGGTTCGTTAGTGTGACTCTCCTCCTTCGAAAGCAACGTGTTGCAGTTATGACAGACAGGCCCGTGTAAATAGGCAGGAGAGGACGCTCAGAGGGAGGCGGACGTGTCTGTGGTCAGTGTTGTCCAACACGTGTCAGGAAATATGAGGGTTACTGGCATGTGACTGGGAGTCTCCATATGACCTCTTGAGCAGTTATGGCCAGTGGGCGTCGGGGCGACCACAAAACGTGTGCTTTATTGATCAAAGGGTGACATGAAAACAGCCTGCCAGCCGGCAGCGGCTCGGATCGGCCGGGTTGAAAGTCAGATGGGCTGTACGGGTGGAGAAGGCCAAGGACTGTGTTATTCACACGGGAGAGTGACAGGATGTTGAGTTTTGACAAGTTGAGACTGTTTTCCAGCGAGCGCAGATTAGTCGTCTAAATCTTCAGACACACAGTTAATGAAAAAAGGAAATAGATGTCAAACCTTTTCCCCTGTGTGCGGTGGAACTAAATGAGAAGACAGAATCCCATGTTTTGCATGTCGGGTCTAGGCTGAAGGTTCACGAGGGTGATATCAGCCTCCCATTCTGGGGTGCAGGAGGGGAACTCCTGGAGGGATTTGCTTCACAAAGCACACGTTATATCTTCAGCACACTGTTGCAGGAACTTCCAAGGGCTTGGTGTTGTAAGCACTTACACTTTGTGTTTTTACTATGGGACACAACTACCTGCCAGGCTATTAACACCTTTTGGGACCCAGTATCTAAGACTTCAAGATGCAGTATCTAACACTCTAAGACCCAATATCTAACACTCTAACACTCTAAGATGCAGTATCTAACACTGTATGACCCAGTATCTAACACTCCAAGACCCAGTATCTAGCACTCTAACACCCAATATCTAACACTCAAAGGCCCAGTATCTAAGACTATAGGACCCAGTATCTAACAATATAAGATAGAGTATCTCTCCTTTCCCTTGTAGGAACTTTTTCTTCTTTTTTGCAAGAATAAGCTAGACCAGCAGAACAACTAGGTTACTGTCCAGCTGTTTTATCCAGGGGGGCAGGTGTGTGTGTGTGTGTGTGTGTGTGTGTGTGTGTGTGTGTGTGTGTGTGTGTGTGTGTGTGTGTGTGTGTGTGTGTGTGTGTGTGTGTGCGTGTGTGAAAGCAATGTGAGAGAAATGCGCCCACTCAGAGATGAGGGCAGTGAGAAAGAGAGAAAGAAAGAAGGAGAGAGAGAGAGACAGACAGAGAGAGAGACAGAGAGACAGAGAGTAAGACGGGTGGGAGGGACTGAAGACATTCCCATAGCAGGTGGTCTGCTTCACAACCCATCTGGAGGCGGTGATGGCCAGATAACCTCTTCTATTTACAAATCCCAAACTTTGTTTAGACAAAGCTTCTAAAAGCCATTCAGCTTCCAAAAGCAACTTCTCTTTCCCTCTCATTCCTAAGGCTCCAGACCTGGGAGATAGGAGGGCTAAATCCTCCACAAATGAATCATGAGAACACCCCGGCCTTATTAAAAGACTGTAAACAAACACTTCATTGGGATGAAATTATGTGCTCAAACTCAGAATTTGTGCATTCCAAAGTCAAACGTAACAAAATGGAACTTCATAGGGCTGTATTCCAATATGCTGTGACCGGTGTTTAAAGACTATCAACAAGCTATTATTCATACAGTTGCAGAGATTTGGCTGGGTGGTTAATCACTTCACAATATCTACTGCTGAATGTCACAGGAAGGCCAAGCAATACCTTGTATTTATTCAGCTGAAGTTGTGTTTCACTATTGTTTTATGCTATACTGTAAAATCTGCTATGATTTGGCAACCTTAAAGTTAAGCCGCATGAGTGAAGTCAACCTTCCTTTTAGGAAAAGTGTAAAAACAAGTGTTGTGAAGTGTGAGATGTAGAGTTAACTGTGGAGGGGAAACGTGTCTGATTTCAGCTTTCTTTGGATGTGTTTCAGTATTTGCCCCATAATTCATTCTTAAAGCTCCATTATTGGAATTGTAATCCACTATGACTGAATTAAAACCATTTCTGCTTAGTGAAACCTGTGTTCCATCAAAGGTCTCATTTATTATTTATCCATTTAGACGCATCTTCTTACATGTGTACACTGCACACACACACACACACACACACACACACACACACACACACACACACACACACACACACACACACACACACACACACACACACACACACACACACACACACACACACACACACACACACACACACACCAGGTGGACCAACCCATAAGTTTGAGGGGAGCTGATGTAATTCTGTGGGTGTATATGGTGCTGATTAATTCTGAATGCTATTAACCTTTCCTGCTGAGAGGTGCCATCCTGCAATCAGCAGCCTAGTGAAAGTTGGGAGTGCTGTGCTGAGCAGGAGTGAGAGGCGATGGATTCTGGCTGATGTAGCCCTACTGTCCAAACCTAGCCTTCTCCGGTTCAAAGCAGTGTGGTTTGGACTGTCCTGTGAGTAATTATCAATGGTAAAACCCAATAGCTCTGATATTGCCATAACACTTTAAGCTCAGAGGGGATTTCTTCCAGATGTCCCTGATGCACTAATGCATTTGTTACAGAAGTAAAAATACTTGCAATAGCATTTTCATCAGCGGGGGGAAACGGCAAAAGGAATCTGTTTCAACTATCACTGCGAGGAAAAGATTCTGAAAGGAAAGGACAGTTTTGATCAGAGAGAGAGAGAGAAAAAGAGAGAGAGAAAGAGAAAGAAACAGCAAGAAGAGAGTGAGAAAGAACGTGAGAGACAGAGAGAGAGAGGGAGACGGACTGAGAGAGCGAGGGATATGCAGCTCCAGATGTGATCCAAGACAAATGGCTTTGCTTACAGATGCTATAAAGATGGGGGGGGGGGCTGTGCAGTATCGGCTCTCTGCAGCAGTGGGGAGTGGAGTGATAAGAAAATCAATGGCTTACTCCTGCATCCATATAAATGTAGCTAATGTTTAAAATTCCCTGCAAATCTGCAGAGAATGTGGAGGCTTTGTGGGGGAAAGGCCAGGGAGAGGGCGGGGAGAGAGGGGCTCATCAATCATGGCTCGGTGACACACAATGAAACCTGACCGGGGCCCAAGATGTTTTAATACGGCATCCATTAAAGCCCTCAAATAAATTGCAATTTGGAAAACAGAACATAATACCGGCCAAGTTTTCCTCATCCATCTTGTGGCGTGTCATGTAATGTAATTGCGTTGTTAATTTATCCAAGAATTTCCTTGGTACACCATTTCATCCACATTGGTTAATTTCCCTGTAGAGTATATTTTTCTCTCTGCTCCCCACGCCCCCCCCCCCCCCCCCCCCCCCCCCCCATCCCCCACGGCGAGCGGGGGTAGAGTAATGTTTCTGCTTAGCATGGCATTAGTGGAAGAGCTAATCAAACAGCTGAAGTCTCTGACACTTTATCAATGACTAGCCGCGCTGGCTGCGTGCCGTCCGGCCACGAGCTGGCCCGATTCAATCACCCCTTCCCCGTGCTGTCATTACCCCTCCCCCCAATAGCCAGATCACTCAAAAATGCCCACGCATTACATCAATATTATCGACAGAGGGGTTTGGAGGCATTTAAGGTTGGCCAGGAGCACCAGTTAGAGATTGGGACCCTTCAGATCGGAGAGTCCGGGCACTGGGCATTCTGGGTACAGTGGGGGAGAAGGAGGCGGAGCAAGCAGAGTTCTGGGTCAATAGACCAGAACAAGGAAACTCTGAGTAAAGGTAAGAGGAAGGTTGAAGATCAAGTGAAGGCTGTTTAACCGGAGGTGCAATGTTTACTCCGAATTAGAAGACCTTGAAAAACACAGGTTTTCAAACATAATTACAGTGAAACCTGAATTCAGTCAGTAAGTATTGGGAGGCACTGTGGCAGGTAAAGGAGAAGGAGACTAGCAGCCTGGCCAGGAGCTCATTTAAAATGAGCTTTTGCATAGTTGCCTTTGCACATTCTGAAACAAACAACATGACCATGGTTATATATTACCCATATTTCTCTCATCCATCAAGCCAGGCAGTGGCCCGGGATGGGGGGTGGGGGGGGTGCTCTGATGTCTCTTTGAGGTCCTGCACCTTTCAGCATCTGAGCTGACCCATGCCTGGCTGTGGTTCACCCCTACGTGGGGGCGGCGGGCATGTGGGCCCATTGTAGGCAGGTTTGGCCCAGGCGTGGTCTTGTCTCATTGATATTTCCTCACCTGCTGTCACCTAGCCGGGGTGGGAAGAGAAGGATCCAACATCGGGGCGGGGCGGGACGCCAGCGTCGGCCCGAACGCCAAGCGTACGGCCGTGTCGTGATCAAAGGCTGACAGCAGCGCCGGAGGAGAGAGACCTCTGCCCAAACAAAGGCACATTGTGATGAAATATCTGGAGAGGAAGAGCACACATCACCACAGAAGCACCCCCCCCCCCAGACAGCCAGGCAAGCCCAGCCCAATTAAAGAACACTACATCTCCACAGTCACGCCCCGCTCCACAGATGTTTGATAGCGAGTGAGAAGCTGAACAGTCTGACGGAACAAACTGAGTGGAACATAATGGGCATGACTGTGTGTTAAAGAACACAAACTGGGCCCGGATCACTAGATATGCCGAAGTGGATGTGGTCAAAGGAGGAAACCCCCTCTCACACCACTAACGGACAATAAAACCCACCACTTCTTCTCACTTCTGCTGTTAGACATCACCAGATGGTAGACAGTTCAAGACTGTCTGGATGATGTTTTCAGTCTGATCTCCTTCTGGGTGCAGTTTAGTGGTGCTTTGACGCTGAGAAGCAATGGCTATTTGTCTGCTGTAATCATTATGTTTTCTTTGGATTTAAAAGCCAAGCTCTTCTTGGTGGAGTATATTCAACATATTTGCAAATAAAGCAATTTGCTAGTAATTTATAACTCCAGCGCAATTAAACAAGTTACTTAAAAATGGCTTAGTACATGACCTTAATTCAAATTCTACAATCACATAAATTATAATTAACTTCAGTCAGGAAAATTACTAACAATTTTTTAGCTTTGGCAAATAAACCCTCCTCCCCCAGCACCAAATCTCTGGACACAGTGAAGAGTGAGGCCTCCACTCAACGGCTGTGGCCCTCGACAGGCACATATCATGGCTTCCCCCTCTGTTGTCTGTCTGATGGTTTTGTTTCATAGGAGTAAACGATGTCTCTGGAGGTGTGTGTGTGTGTGTGTGTGTGTGTGGAATAGAGACCTACTGAAGCAGGAGGTGAGCTCCACTACTCCAGAGCTCTCCACCTGTCAGGACTCGCAGGAGAGGACCACAGGAAGGGTAAGCAAGCACTTGTACGTCAGTCACCACGCTGACAGCTGAACTGAAGGCCTGACAGCACTGACATCTCGTGTGCTGCCCCTTCCGCCCGCTCCTCCTCTCTTAGCCAGCACTAAGAGGAGAGAAATAAATTAGTAATAGCGCTTTACCTGTCAACACACACATTCCACCATGTCTTTGTATCCGTAGGTTTCCCATTCCAGCGTTAAGTCAGCAGGTGAATGGCTTTAAAGAGGTCCCAACCGCAAAACTGCAGACCAAGAATCCTTTCAGACCGTGCATTATGCCTGTTGATGAAATAATAAGCCATACCAAAGAGGTATGCACTCCTGTCTTCAAATCCAAACTCGTTTTAAATTACTTAAAAATGTTAGAAGCCAACTTTGAAAGCCCAAAAAGCATTCAAATATGGAAAAATATTCTTAGTCTGTGTGTGTACTATTGTGTAGAAGCAGTTATGTTATCATGCAAATGAACTGAAAATGTAGATCGGCATTATCGCTTAGACAGTCCTGCATTTGCAGAGTGTGCCTGTGTTTAATCAAGACTGAGGGCAGTTTCAGACCTAATTCAGGTCTTATAATCCAGTGTTCTTATCTAAGGGGAAAATCTCTGAGGTTGAGAGTGTATCAGATATCCACCCATGTCTCAAATGCATTCTGAGACTCAGTAATTGAATTTGTAATCAGCTTGGTTTGGTGTGCTGTCTTGTTTCATTTACTACCTCACAGAGTAGCGTAGGGCACGTTCCAAAACAATGTGGTGGGGGTGGGGCGGGGTTAACTTTTTAAAAACATGTTAGAGGATGTTTGCTTCTGGCATAAATATTCATGAATGATGCACAAGTGGAGGTGATTTCAGTTTAAATATGTAATTTTTCGGATGCATTAATGAAGTAGATATGAAATGTGTATACATATGAGCATGTGCTTTTTGTGTCTGTTTAATTATAGCCTGTTTCAGACAAAATAGTTTGCAAGGTAGTGCCATCATCCAGCAGGAACTAAAACACTCTGGTGCGATTGCACATGTGGCTAAAAACCTTCCAACCTTCCACACAGAACACCAGGCAGACCTGGACGTGGAGGCCTTTGAAGACACATTTCACAGACCACTTTCCCACTAATAACTGAATGTACTGGCTATGCACCAATCAGAAGCCTCTGATTTAATACCTTTTAACTCGTCATAAACACAAGAAAGGGGCATTGCTTTAATTACCATAAGAGTAATATGCATGGTGCCTAGCACCTAACTAAACGTGCTAACAAAGTTGCAGCTTTCATCTAAACGAGCTAATGAATGTGGTCACCATGCCTGGCCACTGTGCACACAGAGGGCTGGTCATTACTGAGCTATGCACGGGCAGCTTCAACTCACTGTGGGGCCTCCCCGGCTGATAAAATGTTTATATACACTTCAACGGTTTATAGACTCCTCCTGGGTCTCAGCTGCACAGAATCAGTGAGTTTTCTCTCATTAGAAGTCACCGGTGACATTTGTCAGCCCCTCTGTAATTTTGGCAGGTAATTCACACCTAACGTTCAACCATTTGATTTAACCTTATTTTAAAGCCAGCACACCCAGTACATCCTGTGAAACCCCTACTGAGGAACACGCTGGGAACATTAAGGTTAATCCGTCGCCATTAACGCTTTCATGCATGCCTCCATAAACTGAAACCCTGCACGTGGCCAGCCCTGTATTTCACACACGTAGTTCACTCCTGCCATATCTCCCCATGACAAAATGCAAAAATGATGGAGCTTATCAAAAGGGGAGTCAGACGAAGAGGTTTTCCTCCATAACCCAAAGCAGCAATGATCGTTTTGTAATGAAAGCGTCATCGTCCTGATCTCGCCGTTCTTCTGCTGGGCTGTGCATTGTCTAATGATGCACACATGCCCCCCCCCCTCCCCCTCCCGCACGCTGGCCCATCTGTGTGAAGTATGAGAAGAAGAGAATGACATCGTAGCTTGTTTTCTTAGATGTGCCTCCCAGCCTGGGAGAATAAAGGATTAATGAGATAGATTTATCTTTCATCATATTATGTCGGCCATTGTTTTGCTCACACATCTTCGATGTGTTCCAGAGAGCCTTGGGAGAAGGTAGCTGAAGATCACAGCAGCCCTGTGTAGGTGGTGGTCCATGCTGCCGCGTTGTTATGGCTAACACGTCCCTTTAGTCGTCGACTTCATGTTAAGGATGTGCATCACTTGAAATTTCCACCTCCCTGCTTTTTTTCCCCTTATTCAGGTATTTTTACTGCCAGTTGCATATAGCAGATCTTCTAATGAAATTATGAAGTGAAAGCACTCCAGGTTCAGGCTGCCGCTGGAAAACCAGGTCAGGGAGAAATTACAGACTTACTACGGCAGCCACTTCAACCAGTTTGTGTTGTTTTTTTAAAAAAGGGAACTTATGAACTTACAGAGCTTTAAACAGAGCTGCTGTGATGCAAAGGCCACAGTTGGAAAAGGGCAGCGAACACGAGAAACGCAGCATGCGTACAGGAACTGCTGCAGGCCAGCACGTTCGTTTTACTACCAAACTGTGCACATTGTTTAAACGGTGTCATTTTGGCAATCGCTAGTGCTGAACGCCTGTAAAAACCCCCCTATGTATCATAATGAAGCGCTTTGCATATGCACAGAATACTTTGTGCCAGGAAAAAACAAGCAATTAAGAGGAACTCCAGGTTACATCGTCCAAGGACCAGACAGGTTCAGCGTTCTGACACTAATGATTAAAAATGTGAAGAGTAAGTTCTGATGTGTGCAGCCCTATGTGGCGTTCTTAAACGGCTCTGCCTTCTGGGGAACGTCATTCTGTGACATGGGCACAAGCTTTATGTGAATTAGCAAAGGACTTTATAGTAAAGCTTTTTCAGCCTTTTCAGCTGATGCACATACAGAAAGGGCACAGAGGAAAAGGAACTATTCGATTTTAAGAAAAGTAGTAAATGTTAAAATTCTTTTACATTTTTTAATTGTCACACCCTCTCCTAGTCACAGTCATGAACACTATTGTGTGTGAAAACAGGGTTGACAAAAATCCTAGCAGAGTCACCCTGTCTCCAGTCTCTAAACCACAGAGCCACGCTGCCTCTAGTCCCTAAACCACAGAGAGTCACACTGCCTCTAGTCTCTAAACCACAGAGCCACGCTGCCTCTAGTCCCTAAACCACAGAGCCACGCTGCCTCTAGTCTCTAAACCACAGAGCCACGCTGCCTCTAGTCCCTAAACCACAGAGAGTCACACTGCCTCTAGTCTCTAAACCACAGAGCCACGCTGCCTCTAGTCCCTAAACCACAGAGCCACGCTGCCTCTAGTCTCTAAACCACAGAGCCACGCTGCCTCTAGTCCCTAAACCACAGAGAGTTACACTGCCTCTAGTCTCTAAACCACAGAGAGTCACACTGCCTCTAGTCTCTAAACCACAGAGCCACGCTGCCTCTAGTCCCTAAACCACAGAGAGTCACACTGCCTCTAGTTTCTAAACCACAGAGTCAGCGTGAGGATCATGCTGGATCACCTACAAACTGACCCGCAGAGCAGCGAGCGTGCTCCAGTATGGCAGAGATTGAGTTACAGGCGCAGCGCTGATGATGGCTAATGGCTGTCCTTTGTGAGTGAATGTTAATGGTCCAGGCCTGGGGCCAAATCACACCCCCTGACCTCCCAGCAGGAGAACCTGGGCGTCAGGCATATGTACAACTCCAATGATTAGCTCGCACTTAAATAAAACTTAGCATCAAACGTGCTGAGGATTACACATCTTAATACTGCCAGAGAAGTTTGGGTATTACATACACACGTTAGCAGTGGCTTTATGAGAATAACAAGGCCAGTGTTGACACTGCTGAATCTGAGAAAGAGAAGCTGACATCACCGATGGAGACTGTTCACGCCACAGGGACAGAGCTTTGCTAACATGTCCCATCCCGTTCTGACATCAGGTGGACTGTGGTTTATTCATGATGCGCTACACTAAGTCATTTGTCCCAGAAGCCCTTTATTTTGGAAGAAATCTGTGGTTTGTCACGCTGGGGGTACGATGCAGATACGCTCACGTGGAAAAAACCGTGTACCTTTCTCACTGCCCTTCACGTCACATGTAAAGGTGAGGAGAGAGCAGATCTGGAGGACAGCCCGGAACGGGCCCAACAGGGGCCACACGTCCTCTGTTCGTCTAGACGCCAGCGTCCCGCCCGCGGTGCTGCTGTCCTGACTAGCAGGACTGATGTAACCTGCCTGGCTGGCCTGTAATCTGGCAGGCACTTCCCCTGCTCGTGAGCACCGCCGTCAGCAGCTTAATTAGCTGTGAAAGCTCTTCACTCGAAACCTGAAATCATTCATTCAGCGCTTTGTCAGGCCCGACAGGACGGGGCGTGTTCACGTGGCCTTCCAGCCTGTTGCCCGAACAGCTGAAAGGAGACGAGTGGGGGGGCAGCGGGACGCAGGATACATATGAGCCCCCCCCATCCAGCCCCCCCATCCGGAGACACACATCTGCCTCAGTCGGGACCAAAAAGAGCTCAAAGTGTTGCCAAACGTCGAAGAAGTGCAAAAAAATCACAGCGCGGCGAATTCCGAAGGCGACTTTAGCAGCCCGGGCAGACGCGTTTGCTCCACGCGCTCTTACGTAAGACGGCTTCGTTGTTTCCAACCCTCTGGGGGCGCCGTTGGAATGTGCTGTGAGATCCCTCCACACTGCCCGATCTCTCACTGCGCCCTCCCCGTCCCTACCAGCACACACCGCCGCGATTACTTCCTCTTGTCTGTCAGGGAGCTCGGCCCGGAGCTGGGAAGAGGGAATTCCCTGCAGTCCTCTCTGGAAGTAGCGTAGCGTCGCTAGCAGCAGGCAACACCAGCTGAGATTCATAAGGACCCGCAGGGCTTGTATTATTTCTGTGTGCACAGGTCATCCATAATGGCCTACAGTGTGTTTGCACAGGGACAGCCATGACTTTTGCATGTTTTTGCCCATTCGTCAAACGCTCACATGGGATAAGCCTCTCTTTCAGTACTGAGGCAGCAGACGGGCCTGTTCATTACTGCTCTCAACAGGTTGGACATCTCAGAGAGCAGCTTTAATTTCCCGCGCACTGTGGGTGTATTCAGTGGTAATGACACCCCAGAGAATGGCATGTTTAAGACCATCCAAAGAATAATAATAATAATACTAGCAGTAGTAGTTAATAATAGTAATAGTAGTAGTGGTAGTAGTAACAGTTTTTGTTGAATTTAAATGTAGAATAGCAATTTTAGCAACATGATAAGATTAAGCATGCAATATTTGTATCTGAAACAGAATTGAGTAGTAGTAAAACAGTAAAACAAACACGTTTATTCTCATTTCAGTCTACTTACAAGGATTTTACAAAGGGTTTGAGAATCTTCCCCCCCCCCCCCCCTTTCAAAGTGAGATGGCTCCATATTGTGTCAATAAGTCAGTCAGGAGCACACTGCGGGCATCTCGTAAACTTTTACAGCACTCTTCACACTCTTCCTCACCGTTCTTTGTTTAACATTTATGTTTATTGATAAATGAAGATACATTTAAATAATTCAGAGCAAACATTAGCTGGGAGCTGGGTTATTAATAATTGATGGCTTGTGCAAGGGGCCGGGGCCACTCTGGGAATAGATAATATTAGCTTAATGCAGGGTTGCGCGAGCAGGAGATGTGTAATGTGTAATGGATCTACCGACTTTAACTGATGATGGTTATTGTGGCCTCAAAGTTGCTACAGAGGAGGAGAAGAAAAAAGGAGAGATGTGAGGGGGAGCGGCGGGCTCTGGGGGTCCACGCCTCATAGGAGCTGACAGTGCAGATTGTGGTTTTAATAGCAGGGGTTTACACATTGTGCGGAGGGCCCTTAATGGGCCCTGGCGCGGTTAGTGCAGAGGGGAGTGATGGGACACAGCTCACGCCGCTCCGTTCTCTGTGAACTCTCCTCACGGCTCTTCGGTTCCCCCCTTTTCTTGAACCGCCTCCATTTCCCTTGACCTCACTTTCAAAACCTAAGCGACCCTGTCACCCGCCTTTCTAAGCACGTCAGGTGCTCGCGCTGGCCCTGAAAGTCTTCGCGGGGAACGGCACGTCGACCTTTGTGGCTGGATCAAAGGTGGACGAAGACTTAGATGCTGGTGAATGTGTTGACTGAGATACAGAAAATAAACAACTGAAACATGTCATGAACCAATTATTTGGGTACAGAGATTTTCCAAAAGTACTCATTTACAAAACATAGAATAAACAGAAGCGGGAAAGAGCATCGTCTTACTTCAGATATATTTTTATAGCACAAAAATTCGATGCATAAATGACACCTATCCTGCCATTCTGCTTCTGCACGCACACGGCGTGTTGAAGCGTCTCCCGTGACCCAGATGGGCCCACATGGCCAGCTGTGCGGTGCTGTGCTGCCTGACTGATCTCCGGTGAGTGGAGATGCAGGGGCAGGAAGCATCAAAGGCAGGGGGAGCCCACGCTTGCATACTGGCCATCACTGCAGCACAGTAGTGTCTAAACAAAGGGGCTGGTCTCCCCCGCTGTGCCCTCACACGCGGTCAATCCCAGCAACCCTTGTTTATTTCTTCATCTCAGTGCGGAGCTGACCATTTCTACACGGCCAAATTCAACACTAAAGTGAATGAGTTGCCAGTCGTCCCGTTTCTCTCTCTCTCTCTCTCTCTCTCTCTCTCTCTCTCTCTCTCTCTCTCATCTCTCTCTCTCTCTCTCTCTCTCTCTGCTTTTGGTGTAGTGCAGAGATATGACAGCTGTCATCACTCCTCAGTGCTCCTGTGATCTGCCTTTCAAGGTCTGCAGGTTCCCTAGTTCTGTATCTGGAGCAGGTAGTGAAGTGATTGAGCTGAGCCGGTCTGCCACAGCCTGTGACTCCAGCACTGTCATACACTCACTGCATATGTGAAAGCATCAAAATCTGATTTTTTCTCCCCAACCCAAACCATACATTTTTTTTGCAGTAATTATCATATGGATTATAGTTTTACATATAGGATGATGTAATTGCTTAAGATAAAATGTAATAGTTTTCTTTAAGACTTTCACTCTATAGTCTGATTCACATACTCGGATGCTTGCATATTATAAAGCTGATGTGTGTTATCAGACTGTGGTACATTCAGAGGTGTGTTGACTAGCATTTAGCTTCTCTCACTAATGACATGAGACCGTGTGATTACTGAGAGAAGGGGAGGTAGGACAGACCAGATGCCACACGAGCTAATGACACCCAAAGCATGTCAGAAGCACGTCAGGTGCAGACATTATCACACACACTAAGGACGTACTCACACTAGGCACGGTTTGCTGGATCCGTGCTGGGGCCCGGTTATCCCCCCTCCCCACTCCCCCGCTGGCCTGCACTCACACTCGCTTCAGCAACCCGGCCCGAGCACGCTTACGTCATCACAACGCCGCTTTATTTGGAAAAAAGCGCGCTCGCACAACACTATAGAGTTCACGATTCTCTTTTTATTGTATTTTTGGAGTCGTTTTGGGAGTGCAGAAACACGGTGCAAGCACAGATTTATCGATAATTTAACACAACGATTGTCTGCTAATCGCTTTGCCGCTATGACTGTTTAACGTGAGCGTCGCATCACTGATGTCATGTTTGAGTTCCAGCGAAATGAACCAATCAGACGAGGCACCAAGCGGGCCCGGGCACGGATAGCGCTCACACTAGAAGCAAACCGTGCCCGAGTCCACATGAATCGTGCCCTGGCCCACCTCTTCAAAGCGGGCCCGAGCACGGTTAACTGATCCGGGCCCGGGCACGGTTGGAGCGCTCACACTAGCCAAACGAACCGTGCTTCGGCAGGCAACCGTGCCCGGGCCCGGATCACAGAGCCTAGTGTGAGTACGCCCTAAAATGACTAGAGACAAGTTTTGATGCTGTGTTGCTTTTTATCCCATAGACACAAACAGTCAGCACAAATTGGACCAATCTGGTCATGGTGAGAAGATGGTGAGAAGATGGTGAGAAGATGTCCTTCCAGGTGTTTGATCATGTAATGACGTGTGCCTGTGATGTCCCTACTGGATCTTAGAGTTGTGTAGGAGTGTTGAACACAGGACTCACTAATGTCGTCATATTTGTGTGTTGAAACCTGAATAATAGCATTGTTCTCAGATTATGGGCCAGGACGTCTTACAGATAGCAATATAGATTCTTATTTTTTCAGAATCCAACTGCTTAAGGGAAGAAAGCAAGCCTAACTAATATACATATAAATAAGTCCCAACACAAAAATCTTCCACAGAACATCAAACTGCAGCCGTCAATACACACTGATATATATATATGATATATCATATCATATATACTATATATATATACTATATATATATATATATATATATATATATATATATATATATATATATATATATATATATACACTCACACACACACACACACACACACACACACACACACACACACATATGTGTGCATTCTCTCTCTGTAGCATGCAGGCCTGTGTGTGATTGACTGATGATGGGGCTGCTCTGACCCTGAGATGCTTGGCCGGCCCGGTGTAAGCAATCCCTCCTTATCTCCTCGATCACAGCAGGGCCAACAGACAGCAGCGGACAGACTCTCTCCTGCAGGCCTTCTTCCAACAGCATGCGAAAACAGATCAATAATCACCTATTGTGGGCCACTCCAGACCCGACTTCATCCTGTGCAGGAGCAGCGTGGACGCTCCGAGGACGAGAGAGTGAGAAGGAGTGCGCTGAAGGGTGAGAGGGCTCCTCACTCTCTCACCTGACAGCGTAGCACACGTGACGCTACGTGTGCTAAAAGTTTTCAAACGTGGCGTTTCCTTGATCGAACTCAGCTACCGAGACCGACTAACTCTGACGGATCATTTAAAAAGCAGGACTTGTGGTTTCGGGTGATGAAATTCTGTTGGGCTGCTTGCATCAAGAATCCGGTTAATATCTGCATGGGTACTTGTGTGTTGGATTTCAGCTTCCATTATGGGGAAGATGCTCAATTCAGATGTTTCAGCTGAGCATTCTTGTTTCAAAAATAACATAAAACCCAAATGCGCGAGGCAACGTTTTTTAAAGCGTTTTATGTTGCGAGTGCAGGCCAGTCTGGTGAGGATGTTCTTCTTCCAGAGGGCGTCTGACTGAAGTCCCTTTGTTCAGTGTCTCAGTATGGCTACGCCTGGTCTTTAATGGAGATGGCCTACGCATATGTACAGTGACTGGGCTAATTTACACCAAGCTCCAGGCAAGTTCTCTCTCTCAATAATTTAAGGGGTTGCACAGCATTTGAACCTTTTTGCCCTCTTAAGGAAGGCTTTGTCTAGGCTGTGCCAAACTACAGACCCAGGCTTTCACCATCGCTGCAGGCCTTGCTGTGGAGAGATGCTAGGGAAAGGTACAAAGGGTAATTATTAGCCCGGGCGAATGTCGGCGTGCACCAGAGCCAGGCAGCGGGTCATTATGGCCGCCGCCCCCTGCTGCCCTCTGATCTGCCTCTCTGGGAGTCGGGCAATTGCGAGCCCCACTTTGCACCTCTCACACAAGCCCCGCATCGCCATCAAACCGGCTGTGTGATCACGCAACAACCAACCACCCCCCCCCCCCCCCCCCATTACAACACAGCCACAGACAGAGAGAGGAGGAACACGCAATGTTTTCTGCCCGTTCTCTTTCTTGGATGAACAAGGGGTGTTTTCTTTCCGCGTCAAATATACAAACGGTTTGGCGTAGGTTTTACTGTCCTTCACTGATGCATTGCCCAGTTTAGATTCACTGTCGTCATAGCTTCAATTATTTTAATGAGAGGAAAGGCTCTTTAGTTTGATTCATGGATCAACAATAAACACCTTCCAAACAATAAATTTATTTGCAGATATTCTCATGCACTTTAGTCCACTTCGTGCTCATAAATTGTAAAAAGCTTTTACATTTGTGCCTTTTGAATGCTAATTGAAATTAATAGGGCTTTTGTACAAGTTTCTGCAACCCATTCCGGTGATATCAGATCAGGAACAGGATCCTTGTCAGCAGCAGAATCTCATCTTAATGGATCTTCTGGAAAAACGACAGATATCAAAGCGTTAGTCATCCGTGTCTTTATTTACCGAGGCCGCATGAAGAACAACTCTTGGCTCGAGGCGGACAAAGGCACGCCAGGGACGCGCAAACGTCCCGAGGCTCCCGCAAGGCGTCCCGCCGAGCTGTGCAGCCGCGACGTGCTGGGAGAGGCAGCGAGCTTCTCCGGCCCCTCCTGGAGCTCGCTGAGCACATGCCAGTCGGGAGCGCTAATGGCTCGTGCGTGAAGGCGGTTCGACATGGCGCGCTGCCTGGGAGCCGCTGCGAGCAGACGTGTCACAGCCCATCAGCGCTCGCTTTCACAAAACTTTGCAAAACTGCAACTCCGATATCGAGCCCTTTTCTTCTACGTTCAGAGCACTCGCGTTTGCCGTTGCTTTGGAAAATGAACCCGGTCTTTGCAACTGCTCCAACAAAGACATACAAAGGAGAGAGAAGAAAGGACACTTTACACTGAACAGTGTCTGTTAAGAAAAGTTTTTGGAAGACTGAGCATCGAAGTCGATGTCAAAAAGTCTCTTACTCTTCATTTACATGTAGGAGAAAAAATAGCAAAACAATATGAATAGTTTGCACACAGCTCAGATACATATACCAACAGTGCAAAAAGAAGAGACCTGTTCATTTTGACTAGTAGACAAAATGAACAGCCCCCCCCCCCAAAAAAAAACAAAACAAAACAAAAAAAAAACGATACTACAGCGTGCTGCATGTTTTATTTATTTATCATTATGTTTTTATCATTCCAATTTAGATCTGAATCTAAAATTGCTTTGGTCTGCTAGTCCATCGTACTTCTGGGTCATTTGCTGATACAGTCTGATAGCAAACAGGCTACAGGGAGATTCACTGGAATTACCAAGGTGGTTCTAGCCTGACCTTTGCCTAAACAGCAGACGGCAACCACCTCTGACCCCATGTACCGGACGGATTGTTCCTCCTTGAGAGGTGCCCTTCATGCTGGGCCGTGCTGGTAAAGGTTGCAGGAGAACAGCCAGAAACATTGCACTCAGGTCCGTGCTGCAGATGCATAGAGCAGAGACCGGAAATAAGAGAGAAGCTTTTCAAACACCCTGCATCAAAACGTGGAGGCCATGCATCTAGCAAACCAGGTCTCGCACGCTCCTTCTGTCACGAGCGCGGGCATTTCTTTTATTATTCTCACATTTTTAAATATGAAACGATGGCGTGGGACGTTGCTCTGAATCCATCTGCACTCTTTGCATGAGATCACACAAATGGAAACAAAATGGAGACTGTGTATTAAGCGAGTAAGCCTCCGTTACCCGGTGCCATGAGGCAAATAGGGCAATGATGTGGAATAATCGCTCATTGGTTTTTGTGGCTGTCAGCACTAAAACATGATGCTCCATCCCATTTCCCTTCAAACGCCTGTGGACTGCTTAATGTGTTAACCAAAGACCCAGCAGGATCCAGATTGATGATAATGGATAAGGCAAAACAACCTAAATCCAACTCACATAAATTGATTTGATCTCAGATGAGAGGCAAAGGAGTGTAATATTAACAGCTGAGACATCAATAAAGCTCAGAGGCTCTAGAAATAACAGGTCTGCTTGAAATACAATCCGAGGCTTTCTGGAGGGAAATTAGCCAACTATTACTGCGCCACTGCGATGTGTATGAACTAAATATTGATTATGATTTTCCCTTGAACGAAAAGCTCCGATGAAAACATTTAAGTCAGAAAGTTGGGACTCAACTACTGCTTTATAAATTCCTGCAGTGATACGCTTTCTGTGATTTAAATAATTACTTGTGTCCTCAACACAGCTATCAAGATCCGAATTGGTTCTAATCCATCCAGTCTCCAAGCTGCTCCTTATTCGTGCATCAGATGGCTCATAAATTAGGTATTGAATTAAGTGGTCAGATTACATTAAAAGCATTTTTTTTTCCATATCCTCAGTCCTCTGCCATAAATTAAAGCCATGTGGAAGGGGCTGGAGAGTACATTTCATTTTGCCTTGATTCATGAGCGGTAATACAAACTCCCTGCTCTGCTCGCCGTGCGAGGGGCGAGAGCCGGCAGAGAGAGCAGCCTGAGATTAAAACTGGCCGAGCGGCGAGATTGAAACTGGGATGGAGGCATCAGATAATGCGCTGGAGATATAATGAAAGTGTAAACAAAAACCTGGCTCAAGGAAAAGCGGCGGCTCATAAATGTCCCCTCCACCTTCTCCCTCGCAAAAGAGATTTCATGAGCCTGCCGCCACCAAAGTTATTAACTGTTGACCAAATTACGTTCTGTTCAAAAGTTGAATTGATTAGATTTTTTTTCCGCCTTTTCTCTGCCTTTCATGGACTAGCAAAAGGACAGATTCTTCGAGGAGAAGGGCTTTCCTCATATTCCCTCTCACTATGTTCCTCTGGGGTGTTACGAGGGGGAATCATAATCTGTGCAGCTAAAAGGCAATGCTGAAAACCCGAGCCTTGTTTTACAATGCACATTACAACCAAAATGTATAATCCTAATCCATCTGAACAGTGGCCGTAATGTCCATGTCGAAGGAGATTAAACGCCAAACAACATTAACACCTTGCCTCATAGTGGAAACTGAAATGAAGAGAATTCTCAGGAAGGTTTGTGATTAGCACTTTGCTGTGGCACCAGACTGCATAAATAAAAAATGAGAAATCAATACAAGTCATTATACAACTATGCAAGATGAAATATTAACAGGTTGGGAAACTGACCTGAGGATTCTTTCTGATGTACGGTGGTACTGTGTGCTGGTAATACACACCTACAGTGCAGCCGCAAGCAGGACGATATTACACTCTCCCAATAACACAGGAAGAACCTCAGACAAATGCAACATGCTCTCTTCTCCTTGCAAAAATCTATAGTTTTTATAATATGTTTATATATATATATATATATATATATATATATATATATATATATATATATATATATATATATATATATATATATATATATAAACATTATGTAAGTGTCTTTGATACAGATCACCCTATTAAACAATACATTTGATCCACCATTAGAACTTTTGTGACCCAATAGCATATCACTCTTAAACTATGTGTATTTTATGTCAGAATGTATTTTAGTCAGTTTTGCATTTACTTACACAGAGCAATGTACAATTAACAGAATAATTTACTATTAGACTTGCAGGATTAAAACATTCCTTTCAGTTTTACCTAGATCAAGGTCATCTTTAATTAAAAATTTAAATATTAAATATAAATATATTAAATAAAGTTATTAAGTGTTTTTTTTTTTAATAGGCCTTGGACTGCAAGCTAAGGTTTGAACCCTGCTAGGTGTCAACAGAACTACTGACATGGTCAATAACAATGAACAGCCAATAAGAATGACTCCAGGCACCATAGGTACACACTGGACTGATTGTTTCACAGTAGTTTTTCCTAATCAGATGTTTCTTACAAGCATAAGGATTCAGTAAGTTATTTAACTCTACATGCATTTAATCCAGCATTTCCCTGCACACATATTTCCAGGATTATGCTACAAGTATTTCTCTAACTTTACCAGAGCAGTTTTCTCTAGGTCTTGGGAATGGAGTCCTACCAGTAGAATCGACGAGGATTTCACAAACAATTTATTGTAAATTGCAGGAAAATTGTCCACAGATCTTACGGGGGGGAAGAAGTGGGTTAAGATGATTTTGGTGTTCCTTCACTACGGCTCTCATGAGCGTTCCTCAGGGCTCTCCCCTTTCAAAATAACCCATGACTCTCCTCACAAGCCTGCCAGGCCTCTTTCATTTGCCGTTTCAAATGTATTAATGGGCCGGAACCTTCCTGTATGATCTTGGACCTCTCCCTAATGAAAACACTCTGCAGCCCGGTCCCACTGCAGTAATCAGCCAGGGCCTCCAGAGGACCACGGCCATGACTGCAGTGCAGGAAGAGCCCTTCTGTGACCCCTGACCCGGGCCCTCTCACCCCGAGAGCAGCTGCGTCTTACACCGCTGCCCCTTCCCTACTACACCTAAACTACACCTAAACCACACCGAGCTGAAGGACAGGCATGGACTTGAGCCAACAATCCACATGGAACTGCACCTTTTATTTGCTTCAAACTTTTTTTGCAGCAGTAGGGCAATATGATAACCCAATCTGCTCCGCTTGGTAAGTGTCATCTGTGAAATGAATCTGAAATCACTTCAAAGCCATTGTAGCATTTAAAGGGTCGTCACGCTGTCATACGGGGAGTGTCCATGACCCAAAGAATTTCTGCAAATATTCGAAGTGTTACCCCTGACTCTCGTCCATGCTGCCTGACTTCAGCGTCGAGGGTTCAGACCTGACGGTGCTCAAGCTCACCTTACCTCACGTCGGTTCAGAAGTGGACGGAAGTGTGTTTGGACCGACGCACCACCTAGCGACTGCACACCCATTTCAGAGACTTCTGTTTAAGGCCAGGTGAGAGTGACCAGATGTGCCGACCCAGGAGACACTGCAGCTGCTCACGGCTCAGGATTCGGGGGAGGGGGAGGGGGGGGGGGTATGAAGGGGGGCTGCCCTGGTGTGCATCATCTGTTTGAGCTTGTCAATCTCCCTTGACAACACTGCTGAGTGTTGCTTTCACTCGCCTCCGTTAATATCTTTTACAGTTTCACAAACCTGTCAGTGGACCACAGGCACAAAACACCACCTGCCTGCAAACCTGTCAGTGATGAGCATTTGCAGAAACACCAGGACTTTGGCAAACAGTGGCTGACCAGGGTGGGTCTATGTTCTAGATGTCAACATCACATGCTGGATTCATCAGAGGATTAAGAATCAAACATACAGGATTATGAGTGTTAGCCTTAAACAGGACAACCCTGTTCCATCCCTAGGCATCGAAGTTTGCCCTCAAGTTGAAGTTGTCCTCAAGATGTCTACAAACTTTGTACATATTTATTTATTTGGGAAATTTGTTTCTGTTTAAGAGAGAAGTCTATTTTATGGCAAGACTTCCTATACCACAACATGAAATATTCTTCCCACAATATGTTCTCTGACCTTGAAACTGTATTGCAAATCCATAGTCATCTTTGAACTTCTCTCTGGGGTGAACATGTGATTCCAAAAAGGCCCCGTCCTCATCCTCCATGTGGGAACAAAGAGGTCTGGGCCAGCGCCATTAAAATGACGCACTGCCACATCTATGAGGTCTGTGGTGCTGCATTGTCAATGCTCAGCTGAGCGTAGAGCATCTCAGTCACTTTCTCACAAACACTGCCACCATTTTCCACCCTGTAATCATTGCCTGAGAATGATGAGAAGGAAAGCTTTTCCCCTCCTCTTCCTCCTCTTCCTCAAGTCCCCAACCGAACTCCTCGTAATCAAGAACCTAATTTGGTGTGTGGGAGTCTGGCGAACGGATCTGTGGGTCAGCCCAAATCATACGGACCAGCCCTGGCATCCAGTGCTCGGACACCAGCTATGGCCATTTGTCCAGTGCTACGCCTACACTGGACCTGCAGTGATAGACTCCTCAGCAGTGATTCACTGGATAGACTCCTAAATTGACTCCTTAATAGTAATTCACTCAGTTAATAGTGATTTAACTGAGATAAAAATGGAATTCTAAGTGACATTTTAATAAAGTGCTTTAAGTTACTAAGATCTTAAAGTGTACTCATATACTACTCTTAGTAATCCATTTTCCTTGTGTGGTTAGTGTCAGTGGGGTTGGTGGAGTCATTGGAGTGGTGGTAGTGTCAGTGGGGTTTGTGGTTATTGGAGTGGGGTTAGTGTTAGTGGGGTTGATGGAGTCATTGGAGTGGGGTTAGTGTTAGTGGGGTTTGTGGTCATTGGAGTGGGGTTAGTGTTAGTGGGGTCTGTGGTCATTGGAGCAGGGGTTAGTGTTAGTGGGGTTGATGGAGTCATTGGAGTGGGGTTAGTGTTAGTGGGGTTGATGGAGTCATTGGAGTGGGGTTAGTGTTAGTGGGGTTGATGGAGTCATTGGAGTGGGGTTAGTGTTAGTGGGGTTGATGAAGTCATTGGAGTGTACCTGGATTAAACTCAGTCTGTCCATGACCACTTTGCCTGGGCTTCTCTACAAGGGACTGTAATGTATATAGACACTAAGTGGAACATATAATGTTGAACAGAGTGTAGCCATTAGAGCCTCAGCAAGAAGCTTGAGGATCTAACCCAGAGCCCCATTGATTTCCAGATTCATATATCTTTAATGAGGGGATTAAATACATGTTAAGGAAGCACAAGGCTCAGCTGAAGTGGGGTTTGTCAGGACAACTCATAACGGAGAGAAACCTTACAAAAAAATAAATAAAAATCTCCCCAAGGTGAGCATGCTCATTTGGGGAAAAGCCATTAGTGGAGTGATGTCATGACAATCTCGTTTCATGCCTGGCATGGACTGGGGCCAGGCCACCATGCAGTCCCTTTACAGACACACACACACACACACACACACACACACACACACACACACACACACACACACACACACACACACACACACACACACACACACACACATTCAAGTACACTAGTGCATCAGACAGAAAGAAAATCTGTGCTGCTGTCATTAGCAGTTACAAGTCATATTAGAATGGTGTCACGGTAGGAAAGTTTAAATATGTAATCTGCTGAGGGGAGGAAACTGTAGAGGTATAACACTGCAAATGAGACGTCATGTAACATAGCGCAAGCAGGTTGAGCTTGGTGGATACTCAGCGAAACGGGCGTATAATGCACATCAGGGGTATTGATCAGTCTAAAATCTGCCCTGCACATCTCACCCGCGGGTTATCATAGCATCATTACCATCCGGAGTTTAGGGATGTGGCAATGATACGGCAAATGGAGCCACTATTGATTTTTCATGGCCGGGCCGAACGGCAGATGGAGGGAGGGGGTGACCATGTGGGGCGGGCGGGGCAGCAGGGGATGGGGACCGGGGCAGTAAGGCGGTAGAGAGGCGCGGCCCTTGGGGCAACAGCTCCGAAACTCACAGATCGCTCACGTTTCACATCCACAGAAGGAAATCCCCCCCCCCCCCCCCCCCAGAAGGCAGGAAAAGTGGACGACTCTTTATATGTGACCGCATGACAAATGAGGCCAATCTAAAAGCTTAAATGATTATGAAGTCAGTGTAATAGCGGCATCACTTAATCCCACATGACTTCTAACTCTGTAATGCAATCTGCATTAAAATCGCCAATTTAAATTAGGAGATGGAGAAATGGCTTAGAATTGGACGGTGCCCCTGTGACTTGCTATGTGATGTGAAAAGGTTCAGACATACACACATACGCACATGCTCATTAGAACTGAACCATTCAAATAGGTGTGAGAAAGATCGGGAGAGAGGCGATACTTCCTGACGGGAAGAGGATATCCTGAGGCACGGCCATATAGACATTAAGTGCTGGCAAAGAAGATGTGTTTTTCCCCCAGATTATCTCCTGAATTTATCTTTGGAGATAAAAGCAAAGAGTTCAGTTTGTGTTCAGTGAGATATGCGTCGACGTCTAGACGGTATCAGTGCCGCAGAACATTTAACTATATACAGTATATATCAGTAAGGAATACTGGGTCGAAGGACTGTGTTTAATGTGATTCCTGTTATAGCATGTCACTGCTGAAGTAAATAAGGCCATGCTTCCTCTGGGATCAACTTGTCCACCAGCCAAACACCCCACCCCCCCCAAACCTCACACACACTCTTTCCCTCCACACATTTGTTTTGTAATGGTTGATTAACCGAGAATGCACTGAATGTAATATTTCCGCGCCACGAACAGTGTCATAAATATTTGCTGTGCATTAAAAACCCTTATAGGGAATCAAAACCTTTCCAGCACTGCATGTCCACATGAATAAAGTGTAACAAAAATATATGTTTTGAGCATGGTGGTGGAAGAAAACACGTCAACATACAGCTCGTCCCAGAGTTCCTGTCTGCTGGGCAGAGCTGACTGGCGCCTGAGATTAGCAGGGATTTGGTTGATGTAGCACAACCTTGACGCTGAACTGTGAAATAGTTTCATGCAACATTCCAAACGAGCTGTCTGTCAGTTCCCTCTGATTCTGACAGACAATTATTAATGTACGCTTCTATGATGGCAGTCTGACAGAGGAACTGTACCCCTGAAAAAAGGGTGAAATGGAAAACAGGCTTTCCTAATAGTCAAATGAAGAGTCATATCCAATTCCAATTCTATATAAAAACAAAATGCATTTAAGAAATGGAATGATGAATATTCCGTTGCACATTATTTGGTTAATTGCTGATTATAAATATGCAAATGTTCCCACGACTACATTAATAGATCGCCAGTCTCATCTTAGGAGGTTGGCCAGCCTCCTTCAGCCAGCGCAGGAAGATAAATCTCTGTATCTATATGAAGATAAATCTCTATATCTCGTCTTTCCAAACAATGGCACTTCTTCTTGGCGGTCTGATTTCTCCACATTTTTACAGAAAGTTTTGTGCTACTTTGCCTACATAGTTGTGTAAGTTGTTTACTTTATTTTATATTATACCTTTTTGTTGTGCTTTATTTTATATTATACTTTTTGTTGTGTTTATATTATACCTTTTGTTGTGTTTTTAAAAAGCAGAACATACAGGAATGTATTTGGTCATCATCTGTACTTTATTGCCAAATGAGTCCAAATCTAACCCAGTTTAATGGGTCAGAGTAATAGTGGATGAGCCCTAACTCTTCTTCTACAAGCAAAATTGCCATTAGTTTGGAGAATTCTTGCTCTCACGCCTCGGCCGTCCTTGACCACGAGCCATGATGAAGAGTTGGGCCCAGCTGCAAAGGATGTGCCCTCTGACCCCAGAGCTCTGTCTCAGGAGACTGTTGTTTTATTTATTTATTTTTCTGAGTCTGTTTTTACTCCCTGATTGTTACAGTCGTCGCAGGTGGGTCACTACACAGCCTGGCCAGTGTGCACCTCACAAAACCCTGATCCCAGGAATGTTGCCACTGACAAGAGACACAGAGAGTGAAAGAGATACAGAGGTAAGAGAGAAAGAGATAGAAAGAGAGAGAGAGAAGGAAAGAAGGAAAGGAAGAAAGAAAAAGAGAGCTGCTAAATCTTTTATGCTAAATGATACCCCGTGAAGCAATGTGGTGAGTCTCAAACAGATAGGCCAGAGAGATGGATAGATTACAGCACAAAGATGTAGCCGGGCAAGCAGAGGAGAGCCCAGAGATCAGGTGACTCTCCCTACAATACTGAGACCTGCTTTATTAAGGCACACTGCGCTGACTCACAGAATATAAAACATGACACCCAAGAGCCATCACATAGCATTCTGCGGTACCTCAGACTCCAGAATTTGGCTTATACATTTATAGCATGGGGCATATTGCAAGAAAGGACCAATGAAGCTCTCTTTAGGCCGTAAAGCTGCTTAGCGCAAATGCTCCTGGTGACTTCTCTCTGAGTATTGACAGGAAGCGTGTGTAGGGGTACTGGAAGTCTGGGGTGTGTGAAGGGCAGCGGCGGGAGGGGGTGTTTTTTTTTTTAGGGGGGGTCCGGACCGGCGATCCCAGCCCACTGGGGGACAGAGCGGATATTGGCATGTCAGCACTGATGCATGCCGTGGTCTGGCCTCCCGTCTGTCGGGGCACGGACGTAAAGAAGGATCGCCGCCTCATAAAGTATCCGACTGTCAAACAGGGGGCTGCTGGGGCGGCAGGCTGTGGCCGCCTCATTCCGAGAGGCTTTAATCTGATTTGAGAAGCCTACATTGCTAAATCAACAGTGAGGAAAGCCATTAGGTGAGCAGCAGGCCCAGTTGATACAGGAAAACCTGACAGTTAACAGTGATAGATCACTGAGTCAGAATGAGCGGTAACGTTCAACAAGGCCGTTCTGTCACGGCGGGTAAGATGGCGACGGCTCTGTCAGGGGAGAAGCGAGCGGGAGAGGAACTCCCCGAGGAGGCGGGAACAGAGCGGCTGTGGACGCAGTCGCCATGCCAACCACGACAAGCCCTGGCACCCACTTTAGTGTCCCCCTCAACCACCTCTGGTGCCACAGGGATGTTGGAGGGCACGAGAGGGGGGCTTGTAATTAGGAATAAAATTACGCCACAGGCTTGATGGGCATGCCACAAGCCACTGGCACCAGCGGGCGGGAAGGAGCGATGAATATGTATGTCAGTAAAAGCGGAGCAGGCAGAAGGCTCGTCAGCGCCATGACAGTGGCACCGTGACTTCTCTGGGCTGCTTTACCTGTCATGGGCGATGGCATTTGGGGGACGTGCGTGTAGAGATTGGACAGACGGATGGGATGAGGAGACACGGCAGCCTCGGGGCTCTGATTAATGACATGCTCCGTGTACATGTGAAGGATTCGTCTCTGGAGCATTTACCCAGCAGGACCAAGAGTGGACTCCCAGTAATGAACGAGAAACGAAGCTGTGAAGTGAACCACAGACACAGAGATTTGCATTTGTTGTGTGGAAGAAGACGTAATGTTAGTTTTCGCTTTTGACAAATGAAACGTATCGGCATTATTGAATGAAAGAAAGGAAAAAAGGAGATAATTGATGGAAGTTGTACAGGAAGCAATTCAAATTGAAATCAAAGTAGAGAAATCCCAGATGAATCTGAATATTCTAGAATTATATCTTTAGTCTAAAGAAAGTCTAAGGAAAATCATGTGTGCAACATTGTGCGAACCGTCATTAAATCTTTGTTCACAAAAAGAAAAGGGTTCTCTGTCAAAGGTGTGTCCTTAAAGAGTAATTACATTAACATCTTGTACCTTTGTGAAATGTATAGATGAAGAATGTACTGTAAGAGAAAGACAAGGAGCGAATCTCCCTGGAGAGGCAGGGTTCCACATGTGGACACCGCAGAGCGCAGAGACACAGGCCCAAAGACAAAATGAGGCCTTCAAGCCTCTCTAATTCAGTCCCCACGAGTACAGGAATACATGTTATAAAAAATGAGCCAATCAAGCTAAGTCTTTCAAAAGGGGAGGAATCCAGTTTGTCCTGCCCTGTGTCTCCTCCTCCCCCCAACCCCGACCCCCCCCCCCCCCCCACCCCATCCCTCCTGATGTCAGGATGCCTTCTCCAAGCTGATTGGGGTTAATGCGGCGGACAGTGAGAGAAGCTCTGCCCTTCTGTTCCACATTACGCTCTTCAGAGGCACAGGCGGCTCTGTTTTGGGGAGGACGTGAGCCATCACCCCAGAATAATATTTACCAGATACACACGCGGCCCTGCATGTGGTATCACTCTCCGCCGGGCCAGCAGAGCCGCTCACGTCATCGGCCGCAACGGTTTGTCTGCTCGCCGCGCTTTTCTTGTCCGCCGTGCGTAATCGTTGGGAAGCTCTCCTGCAACTCCGAGCTTTCCGTCCGAGCGACGGCCCGGACAGCCCCGGAGGCTGGGAGATGGATCTGTTCTTGTCCGGGTTAATGCGAGGTCACCCAGAGGTGTTGACTGGCCAGGGTGCGCCGGGGCGCTCAAAGCACCGTCTGATCATGTGACCTCACAGCTATGTCATAAAGGACACAGGTGCTGTGATTAGTCCTGCATGTCCCAGCACAAATCCGCAGATCCCAGGACACGCCCCTCCAAGCCCATCTGCCCCAGGGACACACTCATCCTGTGTATCTTGTATCAACATAAATGTGCTCTTTTTTTT
Organism: Brachyhypopomus gauderio; assembly: GCF_052324685.1. Classification (NCBI taxonomy): domain Eukaryota; kingdom Metazoa; phylum Chordata; class Actinopteri; order Gymnotiformes; family Hypopomidae; genus Brachyhypopomus; species Brachyhypopomus gauderio. The sequence goes on along the minus strand of NW_027507050.1, from coordinate 116,678 downwards.
ACTGGTGGTGGAATGTGGAGCAGAAGGCAGAAAGATTGATGGGTGGAGATAAACACCAGACATCACCAGAAACTGTAATGAGTCTCCTGAACCAAACCTAATGAATCACTCTGTTACCTGTTCATTGTTTCATCCTATATAAGAATGTATCTGTTTGCATTTGGATTCTGATGTTGTCTGTCAGGCCTGAATGCAGAGAGGACAGGGAAGGCTCCTTCTAGTCATGATACACTTACAGCCAGCCTGCATGGACAGTAGCAGAAGTAGATCATTTTCCAGACAAATAAAAGAGTTGGAAACTCACCCAGACAGGATACTCTCCCCTACAGTACGGAACACATACCACGGGGCTCGGCGAGCCGCTGAAAGGCGAGACGGAAACCCGACGCTAGCGCTCGGTGCTGTGACGGACAAAAGCCCTCTGTTGCTCTCAGGACTTTTAATATGCTTGTCTAACTGTGTCAGGTCTGCACGGCACAGGCCCAAACCGTCCCATCTGGCTGGGGAACGGGGGGGAACGCAGCCCTCCGGGGCTCCTGCTGCGGGCGGAGCAGGGCCACTCGCTCGGGCCCGCCTCCGCCCCTCGGAGAAAGGCGGAGACGTGGAAATGATGACCTCATGCGCAGTGTGATAGATGGATCTGACCAAAGTGCTTCCATCTCTGCAGCTTTACGCCATGCCAGCAGCCTCGACCAGTTAGCGCCTCTGAAGAGTGATGGTGGAGCAACGTAAGACATTCCACAAACGAACACAAAGTTATTTGGCCCCCTGTTCCCCCATCTTCTCCCTGACTGACTGAAACCCAGTGTTCACATTCGCCTGCCTTCAGTATATTTTGCTAAACACAAAACCTGTGATATGTTTGGGGAAAATGTTAGACTAGAATAAATAATCTAGTCAAAGTTGAGGAGAAATATTTTGGAAGGTGCAATGGATCAAGGCCAAAGGACAAATATTGCAGGGAGTGAACACAGGCCCATGCAATCTCTCCCGTGAGGTCATTTTTCTGAGCTCGATTTGGTGTGTGGGTGTCTGTGTGTGTGTGTGTGTGTGTGTGTGTGTGTGTGTGTGTGTGTGTGTATGTGTGTGAGTGTGTGAGACATATCTGAAAAGTTCGGCACACCTATGCCTTGGGCCATACTGTCACTCTGACAAGCCCTGTGGACTCTGGGCATTAAATGTATATTTCTGGCATCCCAACGTGAAGAATGGCCCCCAAAGCTTATCTGTCTGGATAATAAATAAGATGTCTATCACTAATCCAGCGCAAGAGTCATTAACATCAGATGCTGTGAAAGGAAAATGAGCTGAAGTGAGCTGCGTAGGGGCTTCAGGGGCCAAAGGAAACGGTGTGTGTCTGGAGTCAAGCAGAAACACGCTGCTATTCTTACTTCCCCTGTCCTCGACCACCTCTAGTGAACCAGGACCTGAGACTGGGAAATATTGCCTGTGCTGTGGAAGTGACCCTGTACTGAAAATGTCACCCCTTCATGCTTTGATCACGGTTGTTTGATTTTGTCTGAAATCCTGTTGATTTTCAGCCATTCTGTCTGGAGAGAAGGATCTCACATGGCCATATTCAGCAGAATCTAAATACGGTGAGGCTTGAACTGTGTGCCTCCTTCAGCAAGCCAGGCCACCATCACACCACAGACCAGACTTCCACCACACCACAGACCTGACCTCCACCACACCACAGACCAGGCATCCACCACACCACAGGCCAGACCTCCACCACACCACAGACCAGGCCACCACCACACCACAGACCAGACCTCCACCACACCACAGACCAGACCTCCACCACATCACAGACCAGACCTCCACCACACCACAGACCAGGCCACCACCACACCACAGACCAGACCTCCACCACACCACTGACCAGACCTCCACCACACCACAGACCAGATCTCCACCACATCACAGACCAGGCCTCCACCCCACCACAGACCAGACCTCCACCACATCACAGACCAGACCTCCACCACACCACAGACCCAACCTCCACCACACCACAGACCTGACCTCCACCACACCACAGACCAGGCATCCACCACACCACAGGCCAGACCTCCACCACACCACAGACCAGGCCACCACCACACCACAGACCAGACCTCCACCACACCACAGACCAGACCTCCACCACATCACAGACCAGACCTCCACCACACCACAGACCAGGCCACCACCACACCACAGACCAGACCTCCACCACACCACTGACCAGACCTCCACCACACCACAGACCAGACCTCCACCACACCACAGACCAGACCTCCACCACAACACTGACGAGATCTCCACCACACCATAGACCAGACCTCCACCACATCACAGACCAGGCCTCCACCCCACCACAGACCAGACCTCCACCACATCACAGACCAGACCTCCACCACACCACATACCAGATCTCTACCACACCATAGACCAGACCTCCACCACACCACAGACCCGACCTCCACCACACCACAGACCTGACCTCCACCACACCACAGACCAGATCTCCACCACAACACAGACCAGACCTCCACCACATCACAGACCGACCTCCACCACACCACAGACCAGATCTCCACCACAACACAGACCAGGTCAGCCTATACCTCACCACTGACCAGACCTTCACCACACCACAGACCTGACCTCCACCACACCACAGACCTGACCTCCACCACACCACAGACCAGATCTCCACCACACCACAGACCAGGCCTCCACCACACCACAGACCAGATCTCCACCACACCACAGACCAGGCCTCTACCACACCACAGACCAGATCTCCACCACACCACAGACCAGGCCTCCACCACACGACAGACCAGATCTCCACCACACCACAGACCCAACCTCCACCACACCACAGACCAGACCTCCACCACACCACAGACCTGACCTCCACCACACCACAGACCAGACCTCCACCACACCACAGACCTGACCTCCACCACACCACACCACCTCACGTTTTGGCTCACACAGACCTCCACCACACCACAGACCCATCCTCCACCACACCACAGACCAGGCCTCCACCACACTGCTGCACCCTCACTGACAGGCCAGTCTAGCTGCAACGAGCGTGCGGAACAGGGAGGTTTGATGTGGCAGTGCTGTGTTGGTGGTTCTGTTGGGTCCTCAGGGGATGTGGTGCCATCACATGTGGCACAAATCCACATGGTACAAAGCAGATAAGTCATCAGAACATGACACTGATGAGAACCATGATCAGGAGCCCTGTCCCATAAACACCCACAGGTAGGAAGGTGAGGAGGCACACATGCAAGACTATATGTGATTGGTTAATTGATACAGCTGCTGAGAGTGAATAAATCACCAGAGTGACAGTGGGACAAGGAGATATGATAGTCCTACAACCCTGAGCTTTCAGGAGTCTTAGCTTTAGTTCCATCAGTTAGGATAATGCAACAGACCTTTTTCTCCCTAGAACACACACACACACACACACACACACACACACACACACACACACACACACACACACAGGTAAGCTGGACGCAAGCCAGTCCTTTGCACTGCCTCAGCAGCAGCAGCACAGCCCCGGGGCTAAACATGATATCCCCATATCAAGCCCCAGAGAGCTGAGCGAAGGCCAAGCAGCTACAGGGCTCATCCAGGCCTGCAGCTGGGGTTAATACTGGGCCTCACCTTCTACTGCTCCTTATATCCCCTTCCCTTTAGCGTGTGTGTGTGTGTGTGTGTGTGTGTGTGTGTGTGTGTGTGTGTGTGTGTGTGTGTGTGTGTGTGTGTGTGTGCACACATGCATGTATGACTCCGTGTGCACACTGTGGCCTTGCCAGGAGCTGCGTTTTACCTGCTGCATCGTTCCATTTCATGTGCTTTATCTGTCCTGGACGGGACGGGGGTGTGGAGGTGGGTGGGTGGGGGTGGAGGTGGAGGGGTGTGTGGGGAGGGATGGGGGTTTGGGTTCTTCTTCTTCCTCTCACCAGTGTTGGCACGAGATCTGAATGTGCTGCACTGTGTCTACTAATTTCTTCCAGTCCTGGTGTGAGACGCGACCCGGAGCCTCTGTCTTCCGGTCGGACCACCATTAATCTCCCTGCCTGAGCCCAGCAGGGTGAAATCACTGGATGGCAGCTGAGTGGTATTGAAGAGGTATGGTCAGTGCCTTGGACCTCACACCCCACCCCATATTACCCCATCCCACCCCACCCCATATTACCCCATCCCATCCTCCACCCTACTTTTCCAGACGACTGGAAAACTAGACTAGGCTGACACTGAAATTAGCTTCTTTTCCACAGCTATCTGGAAGTGTCCTTAGCTGCAAGAATGCCCCAGCGGATCACACGTTGCCAAAGCCAAATGAAAGTTACTTTGACAGACAAAAACAACACACGGCTCACTATCACCTCTATGGGAGGCTCACGTTTTGGCTCACTATCACCTCTATGGGAGGCTCACGTTTTGGCTCACTATCACCTCTATGGGAGGCTCACGTTTTGGCTCACTATCACCTCTATGGGAGGCTCACGTTTTGGCTCACTATCACCTCTATGGGAGGCTCACGTTTTGGCTCACCATCACCTCGGCGCGAGGCTCACGTTTTGGCTCACTATCACCTCTATGGGAGGCTCACGTTTTGGCTCACTATCACCTCTATGGGAGGCTCACGTTTTGGCTCACTATCACCTCTATGGGAGGCTCACGTTTTGGCTCACCATCACCTCGGCACGAGGCTCACGTTTTGGCTCACTATCACCTCTATGGGAGGCTCACGTTTTGGCTCACTATCACATCCACGTGAGGCTCACGTTTTAGCTCTATAGCTGCACATGAGACTCATCATCATCAATCCGATATTCATGTTAACTATATTTATGCGCTTGTCATGCAGTGCTGGAATTCAATGCGCATAAAACTGCAAAAGTGGAGTTTTATGCAAGTTGGACTAGGCTTTGGACTGGGAATGCGCAGACTGCACGGTCTGATCTATACGTGGAAGCGGAATCATCGCTGACTTCCTGCAGACGCACAAATTGCAAATAAGCGTATAAGAGAGGCGTATCCATGCGCCAGAGTGAAGAGGTTTTCTGGAGATGGCCAGAGAGGCTATGTACCACACCAACCGATACATCAGGCGACGGCCTATCACACATGACTGCCGGCAAGCTGTGGCCAGTCACGAATAAGCATGGGATCAGCTGCTTTAAGCCCCGCCCCAGAGGATGGGCTCAACTTTTTTTCTCCTCGTCATTGCAGGTCTGGGTAACAGATGATGTGGACTGTTTTGTTGTTGTTGTTGTTGTTGTTGTTGTTGTTGTTGTTGTTTTTGCCCAGGATTGATTGTGCACAGGTTGCTTTTGTAAGATAGCCCTGCGAATACCCACAACCACCGAGAGTAACGCGAGCAAACTGGGAGCGAGGGTAAAGCTGGGAACATCCTGATGTCTTCATCTACCATGAATACTATATACACTTTTTCTTTGTATAAATTACAGTTCCCCAAGGTTCCTCTACTATCCCCATGTTGTAGAAGTCACAAAATGTATTGTGATGTAACTGATAAAGCTGTCAAAGGTAATACCGTGAAAGGGCCTGTTGAAAATAACAGCAGAATAAATCAATGAGTATCTCAGCTGTATTTTGCAGCTAGGTCACAAGAAAACTTCATAGTCAAACTTTGATTTTTATAACCACTTCACTTATTATTCCTTGTACTCAGATTCAGCATTTGGATTGAACAAAAATCACAATATAAGCAGAATAGAGCATAGAGCCTGCAAATACATTTAAACTCTTTCTACTCCAGATCCTTCCACCAACTTAACGCTCATTCATGACCAGAGTCCCACTTTGTTGCTCTAAAATCATAGCATGCATTTAATTTCATAAAAAAAAAAACATACCACAATATGTGTGCACAGTTAGGCCGTTTAGCAGAGATACAGCAAAATAAATCATTTTGTAAATCGATGTTCTCAATAATTAAACGTTGGGCAATAGGTTTTCTGTTTGGAGGCTGTCGATATGAATGAAATTTATAACTATGTCCAAACAGGAAGTCAATTTTTACTGCAATTCAATTTTCGACTGGAAAGCGTATAATTTGAATATGGCCATAAGGGGGAGATTAGAGGCTGGGTGAGTCTATTTCTCTTTTTTTCCAGGCAGGGTAATCGATAAATTAAGGTAAAAATATTGGAGCTCTAGCAGACACAGAACTCAGAGTAAGGCCTGCTGTGTATACAGAGGTTATCCTCTACAAAACCAATACACAGTGCTGTAATGTGATTGTGGCTATATTATTTTACAATTTACAGGCGAATGTAGTGGATGAGGTACACTTAGCTCAGTCTCCTCACACACCGGTCTGAAGATTCCTCTGGGGTAGATGCTCCCTCTGGACTGCGTTTTATACCGCTGCATTATTCTGCATTTCCAGCCCGAGGCTACTTACACATTTACAGTGTGATGAAGAAGAAATTTTTATATCATCTTGATGCCCCTGAGTGTCCACTTCCAGAGTCTAATATCAAATGTGAAGGACAGAGATCACCTCATCCACAATTACTGCACCATGATGATGTGGTGAGCCAGTGAATTGTGGGTGATGACAGAGGTTTGGATAAGTGCAAGTACTTGAGCTAAAGCAAATAATCTGAACAAACGAAAATATGCAATGAAGCTGTCAGAACAGGGATACAGACGGAGCTCTGCGTAAATCACCCAGTTATCATAACACTGCACCTCTTCAAATGGACTTCCCTAGAGAAGAAGAGAGAGAGGGGGAAAGAGAGGGGGAAAGAGAGAGGTCTGGAGAGAGTGAGTGAGAGAGAGAGAGAGAGAGAGAGAGAGAGAGAGAGAGAGAGAGAGAGAAAACAGAGACTAAAATACCCTGCATGAAGAGTGCTGTGTAAATTATATCTACATTGACAATTGCTCTACCCTCTTCTCTGCTACTTAAACACAAACCCCACATCGAAGCACTCTGACTGGCCAGCCAGGAAAGTACTAAAGCATGAACACAAGCCCACACCAAAATACACCGACGGCTTGCTCCTGCTATGGAGCGGTGCACTTCAGACGCTCCATTCTGGTTCTTTCCACACACCTTCCCAGTAGGGAGAAGAAAGAACTGTTGATGGAATGCAGCCATTTTGTTGACCTCTTGGCCCATCCCTCTGAGGAAGCCCGGAGACAGGTAGATATATGGCCGGTTTGTTATTGTGAATTCCAGATCCTGTGATTATCTCCGACTCCACTTCTGGAGTTTTTTAATCTCGGATTCCAGAGCTGGTTCAGCCGGGGTGCCGCCGCCTCTTCCTCACCTTTCCCTGACCCACCAATCGTTTTTTTTTTTTTTTTTTTTTGCCCTGCCATTGAAAAAAAGAAGAGAGAATTAGGGGGAAAAAATGGACACCTTACAGATTCCAGGGCCAGGCTCGAGTTTCGTTTTAATGTCCGTTTACATGTGGGCCACTTGGCGGGGGAGGAGTGGGTGAAGGAGGAGGAGGAGGAGGGTGGGGTTCTCCACACAGCCATTAGTTTCACAGACGAGGGCTGATGTCACGGGCCCGGCTGGCTGACGAGAAGCAGCGTTGTGGCCCATGCCAGGGAACTTATTCTCCCCGTTGACTGCACCATCAGAACGGCCGGCCTTTCAGAGAACATGATGGACAAGACAAACATGGGGCTTGCTGATAGCCCCGCTAAAGGCTGGCCAGCTTCTCCACAAAAGGAATCACGTTTCTGGGCCATGCGTGAATGGGACTGGGCTGATTGAAACCAGATAAAGATAAAATGGAACTGTTGCGAGGAGTAATGAGATTCTCTGAGTGTATGTTTGGATTAGATGATTACAGACTCCGCCCCCTTTCTTATTCTCTCTCTCTCTCTCTCTCTCTCTCTCTCTTCCTATCCTCAAGCAACAGGCTATAGGCTAAAAGTTCAGGTCTGGTAAAGTACAACAAGGAATTTTTATAGCTGCACCATAGCTGAACAAAAGGAAAATGGGTTATGGAAACAGACACAGCTGGCAAGATGCAAACAATAGGCTGGGTGTTTCTTTTTTAGGGTAATGGTCTTCAGATGCTCCCGGTCCCCACGAGGTCAGCAGAGTTACTACACTCGTAAAAGCATGGGCAAGGGCCCTGCAATAAGACTGTGCACGCTTTTACAGAAGAGCTGTGTCTATGGGCTGTTGCTCTCACCATCCTATCTGAAGTTTTTAGATAATAAGAGTAATCAGGGCATGTGAACTCCTGGTTGTATTATTTTTAGGCATTAACAAATAAAACCTTCCAATCTCCTTTGCTAATAAAGTGAACTCTAAGGAGAAGACCTCTGTGTTTTGTAAAGTTGCTCAGTTTTCAATACTTTTCCAGTAAGTTCATCTACAGAACTGCAGTGTGCATGTGATATGGAGACTGCTAAATGACATTTTTTGAAACCATGAATGAAACTTAAACTTATTTTTCTCAAACTATCGTGTCAGATTTGTGCTTCCAACAGATGTGATCCTTCCACTGTAGTCATTTCATTCCAGCCTAAACTTTGAGATTAGATTAAATAATAATAATAAAAAAAAAACTTGTCATGTTTCATTTGAAATTATCATTTCAAAGTTTGGTGGCACATAGCTGGCATGGCGCATGTTTGGAAGTTAGTGTGGTTTTTACATATTTCTCCTTTCGGGCATTAGCCAGACATACAGAGCAGAGTATTGACGTGTTTAAAGTTTGGTGGCGCACAGCCGTGGAATGCATAATGCGGCGCTGCCGCGTGCACTCGTGAAGTGCGGGGCCAACACTGGGAGCTAAGCTCGCAGCACACTTCAACGGCTGCACGTGCGCGCGTTGCTCCTTTGAAAAGTTTTGTGGGCGCGTCACGTCGACGGTTTTTGACACCGTCTGTCATACAGCACATCACGCCCGCTTCTGTCGCCGACAGCCCTCAGAAGCGCTCAGTCCTTAAAATTTGCTCAAATACTCCACCAAATATTATCGCCCCCCACCCACTTTGCGTGAAAATATGAAGCTATGTAATAATTTCTCCTTCTCTCCCCTTTTACTGTTTTATCCGGGCGCCATTTTATACAGGAAAGCTCAACATTAAGGGTCTTCATCAGTCACTCAGACGAGTAAGGAGGATATTAATGTTTTGACGCTCATCTTCTTCAACGTGAACCCGCTTGTCAACCCTGATGCGCCCCATTTCTTTACTATTTCCCCGGAATTATTCAATTTCACCTCAGGTTAAGTGCCGTCGTTTAAAAAAAACAGCTACTTGTGAATTTGGTGCGCGCCACAAACAATCAGGAGCGCGCGCGGGGGAGGCGTACACGCGCGCTTTAATTGCATTACAAGACAAACATTTAGTGGCATAAAGCAGAATCGCGGAGGCATGATTTTACAGAGCACGCCCGCACAAACAACAACGGCTACAACAAAAAACGGCACCTCAGATCAATTTTGGCATATCCATCACAATGCCCTATCAGTGCGGTGCAGAGTAACCTGATTTAAGGCTGACTTATTGGATTTGTGGGAGGGCCAGCCCGGGGTGGAGGGCTCCCAGACTAAAACAAAAGCCCGAGATTAATCGGCCGGCTGCACCGTGACAGTGCTAAGAAAAGCCAGTCATGAAACGGCTCCTTGACGAGGAAATGATTGCACGATCCGAGAGTAACTGTTTGCCACCGGCGATGTGCCCCCCCCCCCTCCAACTCAGCTTGTCAGGTGTAATCATTTTGTTCAGCTTAATGTTTTATGCAAATGCGCTCGGGGTAGGGTTCTGGTGCTGCTGGGACGTGCGTGTCGGGGGGGGGGGGGGGGGGGGGGGTGTTTGTCATGTAGTGCGCCTCGCAAGACATTGTGTTTTTTTTTTTCTTTTTTGGAAAGCACAGAAAATATTTGCAGTCGTCTGAACGCTGCCTGAGTCACCCCGATTATTTGCTGTTCACATCAGGTGTTTTGCCTCCTGTGCGCGTGTCTGGAGGGGACAGCATGCCGCGGTTGGTGGTTCTGCGCTCTCTGGGCCTGCTGGAGTGCAGGTGAGGCGTCGGGATGCTGGATCAGCGGCCGCAGGCTGTCGTCTCGGTTCTCCCAGCCACTGCAGTCTTATACATAGGGAATGTATAGGTAGGAAAGAGTCCCAGGACGTTTCAGTCATGACTGAAACTGTTGCTGTCAAATTACTTGTTGAACTACGGCAAACTATTTAATGACGCAAGGAAAATTATATGTAGGCTACGTCAAAGTAAAATGAAACTTTGGTTTGCATTGTCAGATCGAAGAAATTACTGGGGAAGTCATATTATGAAGGAAGTCATATTTAAAACAAGTCATAGAAAAAAATTTCATTGCTTCAGGCCTTCTACTGATAATTAACAATTATCACTATCAACACCATCATAATCATCAATATTATCATCATCGCTGGTGCCAGCATCACCATCATAATCATCGTAAACATTATCATCTTCACCAGTGTCATCATCACTGTTATCACTATCACCATCATAATCATCAACATTATCATCACCAGTGTCTTCATCACTACCATCATAACTATCATCATCATCATCATCATCATCATCATCATCATCATCAGTGTCATCACCATTATTATCAACATCACCAGTGCCATCATCACTATCGCCATCTTAATTATCATCACCAGTGCCATCACTAGCATCGTCACCATCATCATCAGATTCCTCATTGCTACTGTCATCAACCAAAAGTCCGCAAATGTCTTGTGAAGCCACCAAGGTCCTGAATGCAGTCTAGTGGTTCAGCGTTCGTTTACCCCCTTGTACATCCTAATTTGCTGCCAGGGGCAATAAAGGCACGTAGCCGATGGAAGGAGGGTGACTCTTATCTCCAGAGTGATATGCTGTGCCCGGGTCTTTCATCACCTTTAAACCCCTGCACTCTTTACTGCAGCACACTGAGCTGTACTGAGTGGGTCTAAACGATTCTCTTCCTGCCGCTCTCTTCCCCCTCAGTCAGGCCAGCAGCCTGGCTAATACTGCTTTCTACAGCCCAGTTCCACACTTTAACTCTGACAGCCTCTTTCATTATAGTCTTAAAATGAGAAACGGTAGAAATCCACACTACATCTTTTGTGACAATGTTACAATTATAGTAATTCAACCTAGCCTAATGGCTTTTCACCCTTTTTTGTTGTGTTCTAAAATTATTTATCATTTCACCTAAACAGTTGATGGTGTTGGCGTGGTGGGCATATAGGTTAAGGAAATGAGAGCAAGGCCCTCAGAAATGACTTGGTGCAAAAGCTTCGCTTCTGTCTCTGTGGGCTCCGCTGGGGATGTCTCCCATATGACAGGACGTCTGGGCGAAGCTACGTGGACCTTATGCAAACATTGGACATGTGGAGAAATAAAACACAGAAAGACGTTGAGAAGCACGGAGGGGTCTTAAGCGGATGTTAAGGGCTTAACGTATGCCATTATGAACTCCCTTTGCAGTCTTCTGGGACAAAACATTCATAATTCTAAGAGAAATATGACACTGTGGTAAAACAGCATTTAAAACACTGCATGAATGACTAGAGCCAAAACAGTCAACCTCAGCACTTAATCAGAATCCAACAACTGAACCCACGTAACATTTTACCAGAAGCTAGTATGTCAGTATGGTGTTTAAATCAAGCATTAAGTGTTTGATCCCACCAGAGTAAGCAGCCTAGTCATAAATCTAGCCAGTAACGTTTGTGTTCGGGTGTTTTGTCTTTATGACTATGAGAGGAGAAGTGTACAACTACAGAAGCTCCAATCAATGTCAGGCATGATGGGATAGTAGAATGGGGCTTGTGTCTGCCACATGCTTTATGTCCCCACCTTGAAAAGGACAATTTCAGCTTCAGTGCTGTAAGGACACACACATGTGTTCTGGCTCTTCATTTTCAAAGCCAGGCGGAGTGTGTTGGTGGTGGACAGAGGAATTCTCCAGACTCCATGTTTACACTCTGCAGCAGTGACTGCAGGCCAAACCTGTGAGAGGTCAGGCCCGCCTCCCATGAGAGGTCAGGCCCGCCTCCCATGAGAGGACAGACCCGCCTCCCGTGAGAGGACAGACCCACCTCCCATGAGAGGACAGGCCTGTATCCCATGAGAGGACAGGACTGCCTCCCGTGAGAGGACAGGCCCGCCTCCCATGAGAGGACAGGCCCGCCTCCCGTGAGAGGACAGGCCTGTATCCCATGAGAGGACAGGACTGCCTCCCGTGAGAGGACAGGCCCGCCTTCCATGAGAGGACAGGCCTGTATCCCATGAGAGGACAGGACCGCCTCCCGTGAGAGGACAGGCCCGCCTCCCATGAGAAGACAGGCCCGCCTCCCGTTAGAGGACAGGCCTGTATCCCGTGAGAGGACAAGCCCGCCTCCTGTGAGAGGTCAGGCCCGCCTCCCGTGAGAGGTCAGGCCCGCCTCCCATGAGAGGACAGACCCGCCTCCCGTGAGAGGACAGACCCACCTCCTGTGAGAGGTCAGGCCCGCCTCCCGTGAGAGGACAGGACCGCCTCCCGTGAGAGGACAGACCCGCCTCCCGTGAGAGGACAGGCCCGCCTCCCGTGAGAGGACAGACCCGCCTCCCGTGAGAGGATAGGCCCGCCTCCTGCTTCCAACCTGCACCGCCCCACTGAGGTAGGGATGAAGTAAGTGATAATACAATTACATGCTTCAGTAACTTGCAAATAGTGTGTGAGGGTGTTGGTGGGATATTCTTTTCTTACATTTTTGATGCACGTATAAACCTTCAGGACAAGTAATTACAACATACAGACTTTCTTGCACACACCCTCTCTCTTTCTTTCGTACACAATCCCTCTCTCTTTGTCTTTTTTATACTCTCTCTCTCTCTCTCTCTCTCTCTCTCTCTCAGATGCCAAATAAACACAAAAACAAACACAATATGCAGTGTTGCAGTTACCCACCTGCAACAGCGACGTATCTGCCATCAAACAGTGGCTGGTTGTGTTTGTTAGGGCGTCCTCCTATCCCACAGGTTATGGAGCTTCACCCTGGTGCCCAGTTTACGGCGTAATTAGCTCCGCTTACTGATGATTCAGTAACACAGGAAGTTACAAAAAGGAACATTTCATCTGAATATTAGGACTGTAAAGGCCAACTACAGGACACAATGACACAATTGTGAGACTTAAAACTGTTTTACTCCAATACTGAATGTATAATGGAGGACATGTAGAAATGCAAAGGATGCAATTCAACCCTTTTTTATGTTGGTGGGACATTGTCTGTTCTTCTCATTAGCTAATGGATTGGGTTCTCACACTGACCCCCATCAACATGACCTTTGGTCATTACTCCCGCATTGCTCATTGTGGAAAGCTGACATGGTTTTCTGTCTTTCCAAACCATAACGAGGAGGCCACTATTCAGCCGAATACATAATCTTATCAGAGGCCTCAGTCTGCAATTAAAGAGACCTTTTTAAAGTTCACCTCCATTATAGGCATGGACCACTATGACACTGTGTCTGAGATGAGAACTTAATAATTATTAATCATTGCTCATGTGTGGGGGTTTAGTACATAATGTTGTATGTGTGTGAACGTGTGTGTGTGTGTCTTTATATCATTGCCCATTTATATCTCTGACATGTTCATAGTAAAACATACCGTAATTTAACAGGAGACAGGTGTGCTAACTACATGATAGTAAGATACTGTTCACAGCTTCACTCCGAGGTACTCCCAAAAAACAGTTATTACACTGTCAGGGAAGTTTTGGTACAATACCTGTAAATGTCTGATAGAAAATGTTTAAATTACAGAGGTGTCAAGCAGTGGTGATTTTACCCTGTTATGATTTACCAATATGAGATATGAATATGTAGATATGAAAATGTGATATGAATATGTAGGCCTCAACAGCTGGGCCCCACCATTGTTTCCATGTTAAAGACACATGGGAATATTAGGTATGCCCTGACCACTGTAATCAAACTATAATATTGACAGGACAGCAGATAATCCACAGAGCTAAATTTTCCCTTTTGAATCAAAAAACAGATCAGTATGTCTTAAATTAGCTATCATAAGGACACAGATTCTCTGTTTCAGGTTAAAAAAAAAAGAAATAAAAAGGGAATATTGCAGTGTAGCTCACATGAAGTGTTCTAGTAAAATATGCATTCAAGATTCCATGTGGTTGGCATGTGCTGTTAATGTATGGACACTTATGTGGTTGAGGGGCAGATTCTTATGGTGCAGTATGGCTCGTCCCCACAGGGCCCAGATAGACAAGTCTCAGTAGCAGATAGACAGGTCTGAAAAGCAGATAGACAGGTCAGCAGTGGAGCAAGAGTTTCATGTGCTTCAAGAATTGTCTATGACAGCTTTAGTATCTATGATCAAACGTATGATTGTATACTGACATTACCAATAACTGCATATAATAGGTTACAAAAAATGTAAATACACATATGCCCACCTTTGAAATGGAAAATGGTTTACGTTGTAACAGGCTTGATCCTAATTTATCATGAATTAAAATATTTTAAACCACTTGATCAACCACATGATTATGCAAAGTTTTGTATTCTTAATATGGCTGTATGCCACAGTATCTGAAGCAAGTGACGTCTGCATATTAAAGATGTAGAGGTTTAACGGTTTAGTGCAGTGATCTAGTAAGATTGCACACGTCTCATACCGGAACCAAACACACACAGCTGCCCTTAAGCAGGTAAAACTAGGAACAACTCCAACTGGGCTAGGAGCCAACCCAGCTTATCCTGATGGACTTATTGCCTAGAAATGTCCTAGGTATTCAATCCCTGAATTAAATATAACTAGCTGCAGATAAATAGCAGATAAATAGCTGCAACTATTATATCCATCACAGTGCAAAAGTATTAGGCCATCATTAGGTTTGTTGTTTTAGCAATGGTATATTGACTATATATAATCATTTCATTTCATTAAGATACAAACATTTCAGAATACATTACAGATTAATTAAAAAAACGTTTGCACGTAAAAGTTAATATTTAAGGTCACCTCCCTTGGCACTAAGCACATCTTTTTTTGAGAAGATTCAAAAACGTCCCCCAGAAGTTTCCTGAAGTAATCTGGAACATTATACCAGGCCTTTCAACTCTACAGATTTCTTACATTTTGGCCTTTCCTGCTATTGCTCATGTCTAAGGGGAGGTCAACCTAAATACTGTAGTCCTTTCTTTTTAAACTGCACAAAAACTTCCAGTTCCTGTATCCTGTAACTTCCTGTATTCTAATAAGGAGAAAAAAATGTGCATATGTGTGTATAAGTACAAAAATAATCAGTGCTGAAATGCTTATTTTAAGCATATTTTAAAGTTTTATTAAGACACAGAATGCCTATAAGCCCAACCAAACTCAGTGTAGCTCTTCTCAGCACGTTCATTTCAAATAACTGCTGGATCTTACATGGCTGCAGTGGCAACAAGTGTTTTTAATCAGAATGTCTCGTGTCCTTCACTGAGCATAGCTGTGCCGACATCCACAGCCTCATTCACAACATAAAGCATTAACATTAAACTAACTTCAACAATTTAACGTGTTTACTTTCATGCAAATCCTTTCCTTATGTTCAATATTCTGCACTCACTATGCAGCTAAGGTTTGCTGTGTTGAACCGAACTCTATCCTACATGCATTCAACCAGCGGGAGCGTTGGGAATCTTACAGCTCCCTGACACGGACCCGTACACGTGCTATGGTGCATGGCCTTTCCAGGACTCACTGAGGCTCTGGGGCAGCAGGCCGGGTTCGCCGTGTTTGCGGGTGCAGCAAATGAGACAAAACTGTGACCAAATTCCTCACACTTCCTCCTTTCCACACCTCCGGGGTTGAGCGGGATCAGCCGTGTTGCCAACCCTGCCGCACTCCTCTGTGCACTGGTGACTCCCCCCTCCAACCACAGGTGTTTCCCATTGCTGACTCGTTCTCTCTCTCTCTCTCTCTCTCTCTCTCTCTCACTCTCTCCCCTCCACTGAAGAACAACACTGTTTGAAGAGGGAGGGCTGTGGGCCCCCTGCAGAAGGCACTGACAGGCCCAGAAGCCCATGTTTATCCGTACACATAAAACTGCACGGCACCGTCTACTCTACACAGCCACCGGGGACGGCACATGGTTTCAACATCAGTATGTCCTTTAGGTTTGTCTGTTTTCTCTCCCCCACGACACTAAAAGAAGGAACCTCGACTGGGCCTTTGACAACTTGGAAGAGTATCGAGGATCGACAGAGGAGCAGCTCGGCTGCGTGGCACCTCGCCACTCAGAGCAACACCTGCAAACACAAGACTTCTGCTCTATGCTCCAGGGGCCAGAGAACTCAAGAAACGAATACAGTCACATCCTCCCTTTCATTTCAACATAGCACCGTGTAATGTGTAAATCGTACTAATGAGATGTTTGCTTGTTCACCCGTGGAGATCTTGAAATTCTCAACTGGATCTCAGCGTTACTGTCACATGCCTCTGAAGTCTTAGAAAGCCATGGGCTGTTTCCTCTGACTACAATGTTAGCTATATTTTCTATACCTTGCACATTAATGTTGATGAGCTGTCAACCGCTTGTGTTCAAGAACTACTACAGTGACGGACACGTAGTCCCTGGATCATACTTTTTTCCCCATTAAAAATAAACATACAAAACAAAAAGTCTCCATGGTTTGGTAAACATGAATCTTTTCAGAAAAGCGTAAGACAACAAGGATACGATAAACAATGTATTGATGCCGTGTCTTCAAGATGTGAGGCTCATGGTCGGAGCAACCTTGAAAACACAGGTCTAAGACAACAGTCACTACACTGCTATCAAGCCAGGCCAGTAATAGCACATCTGAGTAACACCTTCCTTTTCTCTGCAGTTTGGGTGAATCACCAGTTCACCTCTCAATGCCCATAATGTAGGTAATTGCAGTGCAGCTGTCTGCCCGATGCTCTGACCCTGTTAGCGCTATGCGGTGGGGGTGTGGGAGGGTTATGGGGTGGGGGGGGGGGGGGGGGGGGTTATGGGGGCACTCCCACCGCAGCCACCTGCCTCGCGACATCTCCAACGCGGTGGAGAGTGTGGTGGCGGTTGACTGAGATTGCTCCATAATTCCAGCCACATGATTGACTTTATGATCGCTTTAGCGGCGCAACCAGTCGTTATGCTTTCAGCCCCATGCCAAAAGTTTCCTGTGCAAAAGTGCTGGGGAATTAGGGTGGAGGTGGGTGGGGGGAGAGGTGGGGGTGCACAGGCACTCTCCTGAAGACGGTGCAAAGCCTTTCCTTTCTGCCACTTCTCCTCCCCGCACTTTTACTGGCACAGAATTAGGGGCCTGGGCGGAAAGCAACCACAGTCTTGGTTTAGAGCGCAAGACACTGACAGGAGTGACAAGGGCATTTTCTGCAGCTCCATTAGCACAGACTGCCCACCCCCAGGGCTCTTTAGCACAGACTGCCCACCCCCAGGGCTCTTTAGCACAGCCGGCCAGGCGCACACAGGCTTAGCCACTCACTCGCCTTCAGCCTTTGATGGCTGCTATTTTCATATTGACAAATTTGTAAAACTGTCACGAATTTGACTAAAAGTACCACACTTTTCTGTAAATTTCTGTTTATGAAGTTGGCTTAATGTGTAGCCTATAGTACTATCAGTTATAAGTACATATTAACACATTTAATTAAAATTGTAGAGAAATACAGAAAGTTCACAAAAGGCAAATTTGCTACTTTTGTTTTTTAGGTAAATTATCTTACATTTGATACATAAGATTACACACAAGTCTGAGATCGAAATCATAATTAGCTTTAAATTTTTTATTTATATGAGGTGTCACCATGAGGAGGAGTCACTGTGAGGAGGTGTCACCATGAGGAGGGGTCACTGTGAGGAGGAGTCACCGTGAGGAGGAGTCACCGTGAGGAGGTGTCACCGTGAGGAGATATCACTGTGAGGAGGAGTCACCGTGAGGAGGTGTCACCGTGAGGAGGTGTCACCGTGAGGAGGAGTCACCGTGAGGAGGTGTCACCGTGAGGAAGAGTCACCGTGAGGAGATGTCACCGTGAGGAGGTGTCACCGTGAGGAGGAGTCACCGTGAGGAGGTGTCACCGTGAGGAGTCACCGTGAGGAGGTGTCACCGTGAGGAGGAATCACCGTGGGGAGGTGTCACCATGAGGAGTCACCGTGAGGAGGTGTCACCGTGAGAAGGAATCACCGTGAGGAGATGTCACCGTGAGGAGGAATCACCGTGAGGAGATGTCACCGTGAGGAGGAATCACCATGAGGAGTACCCGTGATGAGGTGTCACTGTGAGGAGTCACCGTGAGGAGTCACTGTGGCTGCCCTGCTGAGAGAACAGAGGAGCAGTAGAGCTGGGAGGAGTCTGCCAGCGCCACAGCTGGGAGCCTCCCATTAGAGGAGGAGCTCCACTCCACTTAGTGTATACGTTCATACGAACATATATATATATATGTTATGTTCAGGCATGCACGTCTATGTCAGCAGGAGATTTTGTTTACATTTTGAGTTTGAGTTACATTTTACTTTCATAGCAGCATGTCAACAGTGAGGCGTCGTTGTGATGAGAGGCATTGTTCTTCCGTCCATGGGCCTCTGCATTTCCAGTGTTGTCCTGCCCCTGTTGTTGGCACATGGGCTGGTGAGAGAAGACACTGTGATGGGCTCCTCAGTCTCCGCCAGCAGCGTGCTGTGTTCTCCTCCAGCCTCTTTCATAAATCCCTCTAAAATGTCGGCAGCAGCTTCCCCAATGACCAACATTCCCCAATGACCAACATCACCGCGGATGCAGACCGGCTACCACACCGACAACCCCCACATGTCACGCCCCTCCCCCACATCTCACGCCCCTCCCCCATTGCCCCCCTCATAGCCCACGCCCCTCCCCCATAGCCCATGCCCCTCCCCCACAGCCCGTGCCCCTCCCCCACATCCCACGACCCTCTCCCACAGCCCGTGCCCCTCCCCCACATCCCACGACCCTCCCCCACAGCCCGTGCCCCTCCCCCACATCCCACGACCCTCCCCCACAGCCTGTGCCCCTCCCCCACAGCCCGTGCCCCTCCCCCACATCCCACGACCCTCCCCCACATGTCAGTGAGGCTTCCTGCTTTGGCTTCTGTGACTGAACATCAGCTGGAAAGCTAGTCGTGCCCACCAGCTCTCACAGCAAACAGGAGTACAAGCAGGAGAACCAAGACCTCACCGGTGTCCCTTAAGAGAGGATCATCCATAATTACTGCACTGAGGAGATTAGTTACACCAAAACTCAGAATTTTACTTGGGCTCTGCAGTCAGCAAGCAAAACCCAGAAACAATAAAGTGGAATGCATGAGTATTTTCATCTAAGAGAGCAGTAAGGGACACATTTAAGAAGGGGAGATACTGCTAGGGCAGTTATTTCCGTATCCATAACACGGTATAGATCTGTGCAGCTCAGTTTTCACAACAGATTTTTTTTGTTCACCCCACAAACCCACACATAATGTAATTTGATCATACATATACGCATACATTTCTGGAGCTTTTTCTTTTGTGCAAAAAACAAAAACAAACAAACAAACAAAAAAAATGGACAAGCCCCATGTGCCCTTTCATGAAACCGTGTGGTGAGGGGCAGAGGGCGTGGCAGGAGCAGCGGTGCCAGCTGGCAGGCTCACGTGAGGGGCACGTCTGCGCTCGGCAGAAAGGGCGGCGCTATGGGGTCTCAGGAGCCCGGGCCCCGTACCCAGGCAGGTCCGGGCAGGAGGGGCGGCGCCTCGGCGTTCGGTGTCGGGTTAGCGGCGCACGGTACAGCGACAGAGTCTCCGCTGACCTGTCAGTTTACGTGGGCTTGTTAGGAGCTGTGATGAATGGGCCACAAGCAGGATGGAGTCATTAAATCACAGGGAATTAGGACGTGTATGCATGTTTGTAATCTGCTATTCAATTAGCAGAGAGAGAAAAAAGGAATAAAGAGAGGGGAGAAAGGGGCATTAGGAAAGATTCGTCTGTTCATTTAGACTTACCACCATAGGGAATGTGCTCAGATTGGTCTTTTCATGACAAAAGGAACGAAGCCCGTTGGGCCGATGAATTCAGGCTGACGCGCAGACGGAGGCGTCGTCCTCGTTCTGGATCATCCACGGTGTCCATGTTTGGTTTGTTTATTTCTACGTGGGTGTCATGGGCAACCGCACGGCCTGAAGGACCCAGAGTGTCATCATTGTCCGGGCAACGGCGAGCATGGCACAACGGCCAGTAGGAAAAAGTGAAGGCATGAGCCGCGACCTGATTGGGCGACCTGTCAAGAGACCGAGCCCCACGCCGTCTGGAAAACGAGCAGCGCGAGTGTGAAAACACTCATGTAATATTTCTTTTTCCACAACTCCCGGCCTTTTAAATAAATGAGCTCAAACTCAGGTACCAGGTGCAAACACAGGTGCAACGCCTGATGGAAAAGTCAACCATTTTTAAAAATGCAACAACACCATCACATACTGGGGATACATTCAATCAAATGCCTCTTAGGAGACTACTGTCATGCACTTTGGCTCTACGCCCAAAGAAAAGGTGGTTCCAGTAACCTCTTATTAGGACAGGTATGCTATAGACCCACAATCTGAAAAAATGTACAAAAACACAGCATGAAAAATGGGTAAGGTGTCCTACATCATGACGGCACACCCATCTGAGTGTAAGGGCCTGACACAGTTCAAGGGTGTGTGTAGGGGGCGGGGCTTAGATAACCTGCACCAATCCACATTGACTTGCCTGCACTATAGGGAGGAGTCATGACAAAGACAAGAGGAGAGAAGGGAGAGTGGAGAGAGGATAAGAGAAGAAGAGAGGATAAAGGAGGGAATCAGAGGAAGAACGAAGAAAAGAAGGAGATCAGACATGAGCAGAAGGTTGGCAGGTTCTTCATCATCTTTGCAGCCATTCTCAGACCAGCCGTAAACAGTCACTGGGCCTCCCGTGAGACTAGTAATACTTTTCCATAACTAACACAGTTATAAATCTAGTCTGTAGAAAAATAATTTATTTATTTTCGTCTGAGAATCACTTTGCCTTGAAATTCACACCTGGAAAAAATAGAAAATTTTCCATAAAAACCAACTAGGTCGGTAAGAAGCCGTGTAAAAGGACAGGGCAGAGCTTATGTGTACTTGAGGTGTATGACCTCAGTGAGTCAGAAACACCCTTTACCCACACTCACACACTACATTACAGTACATTACAGAACCTATAAATACATTTAACTGAAAAATCCCCCGGATGGTTCCTGATGGAATTAAATAGTTTAGTATTGTAAGCACGTATGTTAACCCCTTCCTCACTGCATGTTCTGGTGTCTGGAAGGACTCAGCGTGAAGCCTGGTCTCTGTCTTCCCCGTCAAAATAGTTACCCTATTGCCCTAAACAAAATTAATCAGTCAGTCTGTTTTTTGACTGAAACTATATAACCAGTGGAGCAGTTAGACTGTAGAAGAAATGTGACTCGCACACACGCCTGCTCATACAGTACTACACTTACACCTGTGTGTGTGTGTGTGTGTGTGTGTGTGTGTGTGTGTGTGTGTGTGTGTGTGTGTGTGTGTGTGTGTGTGTGTGTGTGTGTGTGTGTGTGTGTGTGTGTGTGTGTTAGTTTAAGCTAAAGGCACATGTGAAGGCAGCTCCATCAAAAGCCTGATCACTGTTTCAGGCTTTACTGTTCCCAATACTGCATGGCAATATGTAATTCCTGCTTGTCAAGGACACAGAGTTTTAAGCAAGCCAGGACTATAAATAGATAAAAGCAGTCACTCGAAGACAAGTGTGATGTGAATATAAAAGAATATAAATATAAATATAAAAAGTGGCGGTCCTCTGACAAACTGTCATGCAGCTGAATGTTGATGCAGTGTGGATCTGCTCCACTGGCAAGTATGAAAAAAAGATATTTGTATTTCCCAAAGTTCCAAGCGGCTGCATGATAAAACCAAATGCAAGAGGGCAGAGAGGATATTAGGATATGAGGATATTAGGATATGAGGATAATAGGATATGAGGATATTAGGATATGAGGATATATGTTCACTGTAGTATAGCACATTCTTGGTTTGGGATGGCACGTCGGAGGTCAGAGGTGAAGACTGGAAGGCGATGATCCTGCAAACAAAGCTAGAGAAGTCAGCTGCGTGTGTGGACATGGGGTGCTAATCCTCACCACATCTGATCAATCTTCACTAATGTGTGTCTTAAAGACCAAGCAAATATGTCACTCTCCTCAGTCGCTAGAACAGGTGTGAGCGGCTCTACTACCAGCAGAAACATAGAGTTGAGTTGTACAAAGGATATGGATGGTACAATAGTTTAAAAAACGATCAGTATAGAAAAATAAATTCAGAAAAAAATACCATTATATAATAGTATACCAATAATAGTATGTAAATAAAACACACATATATGTGTAAAACACACACACACATATATATATATAATCTATCTTATTATTAAAAGTTGTATATTTATTAGTATATGTATATATACTATACTGTATGTAGAGATAATAAATATGTGTGTATAAAATATATATAAGTATATATATAAATAATAATATGTAAATAAAACACACATATGAAATGTTTTTTATTCATTGTTTTATATGTATATACATATATATATATATATACATTGTATATGCACACACGTAGAATAATAGAATTCAATGAAACAATTGTACAATTGTAACACTGTACTGTTAGCAGATTAGCAGTAAATGCTGGTCAAACTAAGTCGTGCTACAGAATTCTAATGAATAATGATGGCGACTCTAAAAGGCTAATGAATGAATGTGGTTTACATTTGAGTGATAGGGCTCTCATTTGATTGGTCTCCCATGAGGCTCTAGGCACTAGAGACCAGCTTGCCATCCTCTATACCACATTTAATTGGTCATTTGACATGAGTGACTTGACTTCACATCCGTGAACTGTCAGTGGAGACATTTAACCCCCTCAATTATTAGAGGGATCCCTGGAACTCAGTGCAGCAAGGCAGTGGGAAATGTAAATGTAACTTAGTTACTCCCACTCAAAGCAGTGCGGTTTTGCAAACAAAACCATCCATCCAAATGTATTTGTGGCTGTCCATAATGTCACGTATTCATTTTAGGAGTCCTTTCATTTTTTTTTCTAAACCATTTTCTGAGAAAAATGTGCAGAAAATAAATCTGTTAAGTTGAAACTATGGCGTATCTCCTTTCCAGGAAGCGTGTTACAAAATGGTGGGTGGATATCCACACCGTTCCCTTGTAGCATTTACACTGGGCCTGTTCAAATAATCATACCCGCATTGTAGCACAATTATCAGCACACCCTATTTCACAGGTCTGATAACATTCTTGCCTGGGTTTCGGTGTGTCACTCAGGCAAAACAATACCTTATTGACATGAGTTACAGCCCCACAATGGACACAAAACATCAGGGTTCCTGTTTTTGTTGACACTGATTAAGCTCCCCATTTAAAGGAAAACCGCTGTGGACACACACATGCATAATTGGACCTTTCGAGGCCTCTGACATGCAATACGACAAATATGTGTTTCAAATATTTGAGTTGGATAACCAATGGTAAGAGAGCACACACAGAGCAGAGCAGCTCAGCAGCCAAGCCAGGCCTCCGGCTGGAGCAGCAGAGCGAGTCACCACTAGGGGTCAGTAGTAAGTCACAAACGAGAGAATCTCCTGCAGGAAAACTGCAAACAAAAGACTTTCTTTGTTGCACTCTCAGATAATAAAAGAATACAGAAATAGCTACTTGACTGCTTTACAAAAGATCTTGACAATGCGTTGGCCCATAATGCACAGAAACAGCTCTGAATTTACATAATCACATGAAATGTAAACCACCAAGTAATATGGCCAACAGCAGAAAAAAGAACGGCAGGAAAAATACCCAGCCTTCCCCGTGGAATTAATATTTCCCCTAAAAGTACATTTTACATTAAGTACCTGCTCACAATAGTCCAGAAACAAGCATTTTTTAATTTAGATATATTTCCCCATATAAAATAGCTCAAGCATTCCATAATATATCCAGTTTTCATTTTGCAGTGCAGTGGAAAAGTGAAAATATTCAAGGAAACAGTCATTTATATATTTTCTAAAGCTCCCAATAAATAGTCCAAACAAAAACATAAAGTGAGATTTTACACATAATGTGCAGAAATCTTTCCCATGTCCATTGCCAAATGACAAATTAAAGAAATCACATTTCAGTCAACATATAAAGGGACATCACATTCAACAACATATAAAAGAAGTTAAACTGGCAAACAGACATTGCAATTATCTGCTTATTCAAACATATATATTTACATTTAAGCCAAAGCCGTGATCTTTATATGAAAGCAGCTCCAAACCTGTGTGGGTGAACTGTAAGAGTTAAAGCCTCCTTTTACCGTACACATCACGTATAACTGTTAAGAAGGGTCCAGTATTTCTGTGTCACTATAGCAACAGGACACATACAGTAAACATGGCTCCTTATCCAACAATTAAACCAGTACAACAATTACACCAGTTGTGGCCTTTCTATGACATATGATATTTTGATGTGTACAGTTATTTATATGTGTGTGCATGTATATATTTAGAAAGAGAGATAGAGAGAGAGAGTGAGATAAAAATTGGGAAGTACACAAAGTACAGTTTCCAGAAAATTGCATATATATATATATATATATATATATATATATATATATATATATATATATATATATATATATATATATATATATATATAATTGGTTTTAAATTAAATATATGTGTATTTTAAAATATATATATATATATATATATATGTATATACACTTATACACATTATATACACATATAATTTTATTTTATGTGTAAAAACTATTTTACTGTGTGTGTAATATATATATATATATATATATATATATATATATATATATATATATATATATATATATATATATATATATAATTATTATTTTTTATATATTTATATAGAGCCTAACTTTACAACTTTAGTAACCACCTACAAAACAATTACTATTATTAAGTTTTATTATGACAACAATAACAGCAAAAGTCCAGAAAACATAATTGCATCTGAAGTTTTCCAGAAGCATCTACGCACAGGTCCTGACTATACACTAATGTGAGTGTGACCCACCAGGAGCCACACGCGTGTGCTGTATCACATGGAGGGATTGGCATTTGTTATCTTAAGCAACTTTTTTAGCTCCACTCAAAATTTCTTGTAACAACTCATCAGCGGTCATATTTACTCAGGCAGATGGAGAATATACAAAACAATCGGGCGACATAATCTTCAGCTGTTTGCACTTTACCGTCACCTTGACAAATATCCGATGTGTTTCATTTCCACGTGATACACTTGAGTGACATTTGGCTGAGCTGCGCCCACAGGTTCCCTCTCACTCCACTAAAATAATTACTATTCTATTATAAGCCAAATTATTTGTGTTATTGTTGTGGAGTGTCAAACACGGGCTCGATCGCCGAGGCGCTATCAGCGGGAGTGTGCAAATACAAACACATTTGTCAGAGTTATTGACCTTTATCTCTGCACTTTCTTGACAGCCTTCTCCAGTTATTGACAATACAAACACACGGGGCCAAGCATAACCTTTCATTTACCGAGCCTCCGTCTCTGCCTTCCTCTCCCTTTCTCTCCCTCGCTCCCTTTTCACTCGCAATTTGTTTAAATAACACGGCAGACAATGGTACTGTTCATTTCTTCCATTTCTCTCTCTCCAAATTTTACTAGATAATGTCATTAGGCAGATACAATGGTGGCTATTCAGCCGCAGTGACTGAGATATTTCAAGTCTTCAGTATAGCTTTGACATGGTGACATTACCACAGAGCGCTCTCTCTCTATTTGTTTGCTTACAGTGTCATAAATATCATGAATCTTGGATCACTTAACCAAGCCATCCATCCTCCGTGCCTCTCAAACTACTCCTCTCCACACGCATGTTAATGGGGTTAACTACACCCTCTTTCCAGAACAAAATGATTTCGCAAAAGTATAGAGATTACCACTCAGCTGCAGCTGCATTTTTAAATAAAAATCTTTCAATTGGTTCATAAAATTCAGGCAACAAACCTATTTTATGCGTGTGTAATATCTAGCTGATATGTTTGCACTTGCACGGTAAAGAGGCACTAAGGAAAGACGTGCCTCCACCCTTAATGTCAGCCACTGAGCACCCATATATTCATTTACTGGGCTTAAGAAGACGAGCACAATGATGATAAATGACACTCTGGGTCCTCTAATGATGTTCCTGCAAAATGACCAGGCTTCCTCATTGCATCCCTTGCATTTCACTGTGAAAAATAGCATACATAAAATATGCGCATCTTCACCAACCAGATATTCTCTGGGTACTTCAGAGATGAAAATTAAATTTTAAACAATCCAGACCAGTGGTGACCACAGTTAATCATCAAGAAACAAAGACATCAAACAATATTTGATAATGAGAAAAATGCCTCCAGGATATTAGAATCGGGGGAGAGACAAACCCAGCGTGAGACAAACTGACAGAGGTAGTGGCAACCCAGACACCAAGCTTTTTCCCTCTAATACACACACATACACACACACTCACACAGAGAGAACAGCACGTCCGTTTTGTGCATTTCAAATTCCCTATTTTAAGTTGATGATGAGATAATTAGGCCTCGGTGTGAGGATTCAGCCGAGATATTTGCGCTTTGAAAGATGCTGCCGGTTTTAAAGCCCCCACACCGCATAACAACTGAACCCAATTATCAGTTAAAATGGCTCTGTGATGACCTAAAGAACAGAGCTTAAAAAGTGAAGAGGAAGTCCAGTAAAAGTAAAAGCTCTTTACTAACAGCACTGTGTGGGGTTTTGGAAATGCTCATTTTCTGAATCATTTCATTTAGTTGAACTATTTTGCATTATTTCGTTGTGCTGCATTTTCTTGTCTAATTGTACCATAATATGTGCCCCTCTGCGCTTAGATTTTATCTTTCTTACTTGCACTGTGACCTGTGCAGACGGATCATGTTTTGTTTGTTGCATCGAGGCACTCAAGACATGTTTGTTCCACTTGTACATGGGTGAAATCACACTCTGGACTCTTGATGCACGCATTGAATAAAATACATACTGTCAAATGAAACAAATCCTCTCTTACAAACAAAAATAAAAAACAAAGCCGAACCTGTGTGGAGAACTGGTTAACTGAGCCCATGTGCTTATTTCTCAGTGAAAAGGCCACACGGCTCCTCCCGCTCTCTCTTGAAACTTCCCTATGTCAGAGTAATTAGTGCTGAGCAGAACTAAGTGCTTGGCAGGGCGTGTGGGGAGGGCTGCCCTTTCCTCAGACAGTGCCTTACTAGGTTAGCCCTGACTGACGCAACGTGAGCAGTCTGGAGAAATCCGGCCGAGCACCCGCAGCCCGGGCTCGATCCGCAGTGCCGCCACCTCAGTCATGCAAATCGCACCAGAGATTCCCCCTGACAATGATTAATGGCCTCACGCTGCAGTCTCTGTTGCAGTGTTTGCCCGTGTAGTACGAAACACGATCCAAAAACATGATCCATTCCCGATTAATCCAATAAATTTGTTCGTACCACACATTGTTTGAGGCGATTTACAACAATGGAGGAGGGCGCTGTGAGCACAATTACATTTAATTACTTTGCATCTAATTACATTCATTAAATGCTGATGAAATAAAATTTAAAAGCTGCTTTAAAATGTGCAAAACACACACCTTGTGCATTTTAATGCAAAATTATGGCTGTGAAATTTCAGAGGGCAGCTGAACGTTAGTGATCCACTGTGTGATGTGATATGTTGCTAATACTCCAGGCATCTTCTGGGTTAGAGCAGGCGGCCCGTCAGGCCCGTGACCGTTCAGAATGTGAGACGGAACCGCACCGAGACCACAGGCAAAAGTTCAGCACCATCGTCATTAACACAGGACTCAACAACACAGACCAAACAAAGGAAATGGACACGCCAACGGAAAAGAACATTTGAAAAAAAAAATTAATACAAAAAAATATATGTATTTTAAACATGGATTAATACGCCATTAATATGCTAATCATTTATTTAAGCAAATTTAAATGACAGAGCAGAAGAATGTAACAGTACAATTAAATGACTTATTTAGCAGAATTTCTTATAATCTGGCAAACCTAAATGCATCCATCCCCCCAGCTCCCTTAACCTCACAAAACAACAGACACCGCACACATATCTATACCCACTACAGAATGCAAGAATCCTCCTCCTCACATCTAAGAGCAAACCTAATTGTATCCCGGGCGTTAAGGTACAGCACTGCCATTAGAAACACAATGCTTAGCACTACAATGGTGCTCGGAGAGCACAGAGGCAGAGATCACTGGAGCGCCTCGTCAATATCAGAGGGAAACATCCTTTGCAAATTCATCTCCCACTGTGCGCAGGCTTCACAGCTGGTTAACGGCACCGCGTGTATGGCTGCCCTGTTTACTCGCTGCCTCAGAGCCCCCTCCTCTCTGCCCCCCCCCCCCCCCCCATCCTCCTTTCCTCCTCCCAGCGGCAGGGTACACCCCAGCTCCTCCTGCAAGCCCCCACACCCCACACCACACTCTGATCCCTGCTTTAGAGCCATTACTGAACTTTGATTTTTATCTTTTTAAACCATCACCCTGCACTGATCCCTTCATTCCTATTACACAGGCTGCTTCCCCAACCTCCGATCCTGGGATACCTGCAAGGGGAGACAGCTGCGTGTTGCCCGACCTCTGCCTTTCACACCAATCAGTCTAACAATGCCGCAAGACCCCAGATTTCTATCTGGCTTGCACCGTCCAAGAGGAGACAACTCTAACCGCTACCATCACGGGATGTGTACGAGTCAGTAACGATGTTCCTCGTGGTCCGATGCCTCCAGCAATGTACGCTCACATGCGCTTCTGCAAGATGACTGCAAGAAATATGAGCTAAATTATTATTATGAAGGTTTCCTAAAATTTGTCATGGATTTTGCCTTTTTAAAGCATGTTTGTGAAGGATCATTTGCAGAAATACAGAACAAAAAAGAAACTCTGCGTGACCAAAATGAGAAGTATAATAGCCCACCTTGAACAGTCAGACGTTTCAGCTATAATTCAGGCGCACTGTGGTTTAGCTTCTTGCCTCCTGATGCATGTGAGTGACTGAAGGGGGGAGAAACAGAGAAAAAACAATTAACACAGTCAGGGCTTTAATATTGTAAAGAAAGCAATTACAGAATAATGTCATTGTAAAAAAAAGTATTGATCTCTATGAAGAAGGATTTATGACAAACTAGTCTTTAACAGAAAAGGCTATCAGCAGGGTTTCAGCACTTAATTACCAGGGGCTTTCAATTTTGTCTTTTTTCAAACAAGCACTGTAAATGAAATCGAAAAAACAGTCATTTAAAGTATGCTTTAGAAAAAAAAAACACATGAAACAAATGCTAATGCCTTAATTACATATAAAACTGAGCGTGACATTATAACGGGACGTTTTCCCCGCACAACTTTCGAAGGCATTAAACTACTGAGAGTTAAGCTGTCCATAACAAAAACCATTAATTTGCAACATGCCTAAATACAGCATTTCTGTAGGCTACCATTATGTTATTGCACTTATGTCCTGACATGATATACACAGGCATGTAAATATAGTTTTTCCTGCCACAATGCTGTTCTAATAAAGTGTATGTCTTGTTTGGAGGTTCGGAGGCTAATCATTGATCACATCATAATAAAACAGTAAGACCTCATATTGTCTTTTAAATTCTCAAATATTAGATAATAAAGACTAACCACTATCAGAATCCTGCCCTACGTGTAGTTGTTATGCGATATGACTTCTCAGGTCTCAAGTCTGGTACCATTTCCCTGGCCAATCAACGGCGGCCATACTCGCGTCCTGCGAGCTCGACCAATCGCAGGGGCGCCTTGTTGTGACGTCCGCCTTTCAACTTGTTCGCGGGAGCTACCCAGGAAGTGGTTGCGATGCCCTTCGGCGCACGTAGCGCTGCGAATCTCAACCAACATTTAGGATAAAAAACGACCAGGGATCGACAATTAACGACTGTCGTGCGGTTGTCGAAGGTGCACGAACGCTTATGTTTATCGTTTTGCGGAGAGGAAAGTGGATTAGAACAGCTAATGTAGCTAATGTAGATGATGTTTTTAGCTTAGCTGGTTAGCATGTCCTGGTTGGCTGGAGGTTGTTGGTATAAACAACATGTTGTGTAAATAAATAGCAGCTGTGTTACTAGATGGCCAAGTGCTGGTAGGGTTGGAGGTGTCATCTTGTCTAGGTCTCTAACTTTACTCCTCCCTGCCACAAAGGTGAGCCCATGAAGATGAAGCTTTGTAGAGCAGAATACAAAACCATAGTGAAGTTCACTGAACAGCTGCGACCTACTCGACAGTGTATGAAGATGCTGAAAGACAGATTCCCCAAGTAAGTGTGTGTGATCCTTCACACTGTTTACAACCACACGACACACACATTCAAGTCTGACCTGCACTGGACCTCGGAGAAGGAATGACAACATGCATTTAAGAAATGTCAGCAAATTTCTGCAGTATTTTGAGAATCATCATATAATTGATGTAACTGCCAAGATCTGCAGTGTGCTATAATGAAAGATGAAGGGGAACCAGTCGAGTTTCGACTGAGTCATGAATGTAAACTCTCTCCTCTCTGCTTAAATCTGGGATTTCACACATCAGTTTGTTCTTTAGTAAGACCATTACCTCTGTTTAAACAGGTTATGCTCCAAAAAGTGAACATTTTTATTGTCTTTTGATACATATCAGAATGTCTCTCGGCCAGTTTCCCAAAAGCAGCAAGAAAATTGTTAAATGCTACAGTGAATAGCACAATCTCTCTTTCATGATCTTAAGACTGTGTTACCTTTGGAATTGGGGTCCTAATGCTAACATGATCGTTGGCAGTAATTTGAGTGTGTCTGAAATTTGACTTTTAACTTGTAGTCCACGAGTATGTATAGCCCAGAGGTCAGTAACTTGACAGTCACTGCCCCATTACTGGGAGCTTGATTAAGGTAAAGGGAGTCACTCATCATTTTTTGTGAGGTTTGTGTAGCGTCTCTGTCATCATTTTGTGTGTGAGGTTTGTGTAGTGTCACTGTCATCATTTTGTGTGTGAGGTTTGTGTAGTGTCTCTGTCATCATTTTGTATGTGAGGTTTGTGTAGTGTCTCTGTCATCATTTTGTGTGTGAGGTTTGTGTAGTGTCTCTGCCATCATTTTGTGTGTGAGATTTGTGTAGTGTCTCTGTCATCATTTTGTGTGTGAGGTTTGTGTAGTGTCTCTGTCATCATTTTGTGTGTGAGGTTTGTGTAGTGTCTCTGTCATCATTTTGTGTGTGAGGTTTGTGTAGTGTCTCTGTCATCATTTTGTGTGGGAGGTTTGTGTAGTGTCTCTGTCATCATTTTGTGTGTGAGCATTGCAACAAGATAAACCTTTGTGAAGGGTACAATATTTGTGCTGCTAGCAGAGCTAGCATTGGCTCTCTGGACCTGTCTCATTTCTGTAGCTGACTGCACGCCTGGCTGATGGGGTGACAAGGCCAAATACAAACTTCCTGTTATCAAACCTTTGTTTAAAGTCAGCAATCATGTCAGAGGCACTGGGGGCTGCTCCAAACCCCAGCTACATCTTTGAATGGCAGTCATAGCATCATAAAATTGTGTGATCAGTTACCATTGGAGACAAAACTTTTTGTGTTCCGTAACCAAAAGAAAGAAATCTCTACCGATTATTGTTTGTTGAATCTCTATTCTGAAAGATGATCCCTAATTGATAGTGTGGTCACATATCTGTCCTTCCCTCGTCTGAGACGTATCATATCTGGTGGTTTTCATTTCTTGCACAATATATCCCTGTGTAGTCTTGGCATGTTAAAACGTATGATGCTTTGTTGCACTATCCAGTGACAAACCAAGGTCAGTCAATCAGGCCCCAGATACTTGCAGGGAACTGGGCTGATCTTACTGAGACTTCTCAACACTCACCCACTGCATCTTTTGATAGATAATTGATCTTATAGTGCACCTATTCTTATCAGCCTCTTTGATACATGTCTATGTTCCCATTTTTTGTTGTTTTCCAATCATAGCTAACTTGATTGTACCCTTAGTATGCATTTGAATAGCTTTATTTTCATTTGCTCTACTGTTTTCCCAAAAACAATCTATTGGAATATCCAACAGATTATTACCTTTTACAGTCTTCAGCTGTTACTGTATTTTTTTACCTGGACATTGGTCTGATTTCATACTTATGTTACTACCGTTTATTAATGATTCATGTTAAGTCAGTAAAAAAAAAATCAAGACCATGGTTGAAATGTTTGTAACCTGTGTCTGATGAAGTAGGTTGGGCATCTGCATGTGTAGCACAGTTTTAGTACTTAATGTAGGAAAATATTTCCACAAAAGCGTTTTTTTTTTTGCCCAACGTAGTAACTGAACTAAATTGTATGACAGTAAGAGCTTTTACCTGTAATCCAAAACCAAGTGAATGCAGGTTCGGTGTAAGATGATGACTCAGATTGTCGTGTCATCACGAGGAACACGATGTGAAGGTCACGCCGAGTTGGAGGGAGTGGATCTGTTGAGGAGTGATGATGAGGCGTGAGACCCGGAATATACTGCATCACGGGCTGATCTGGGGAGAAACGTGTGTTCTTGTCGGCAGCTCTAACGAGGCTGCGTATAGGAGTAATGAGAAATCCACTTGGTGTAAACCACTACACCTGAACACCAGTGGGTTCGGTGGCCTTCCCTCGGCCCCTAAATACAACATAGCATTGCCAATTACTAGCACAGTGAACCCTGGACCACATTAGTGGTTCCAGTAGTAAAACACCTGCCTCCCGTTCTTCACTCAGCCCCACTCAACCCTGCAACAGTTTAAGAGAAAGGTTGGGGAAAAAATCAGCTTGAAGCATTCAAAATATATTTAATCCTTCTTTAGTTGTTGTACTGGAGCGATGAGGCATAAAAGATGTCAATGCTACTCTTGAGTACGAACCACTGCCACGTAATCCGACAATTTGAACAGCAAACATATACAGGCTAATCAACTGCGTATGACGTAAATAGAAAATCAGCATAAACTAGCATAAGCATTTTTGGAGGGGTATTTATCATATTGAAACGTGTGCTGTCTAGTTTTAACTTAGGTTTCGGATTACAGTTGCTGTCACCATGGTCACCAATTGCATGACTGAAATATATAATTTCAGGTTCAATAAAGTCCCAATATAACGGAAAGTTTTAGCGTAAATTTCTGATCTGCTTCAGAGTTTATAAAGAATCCACTTTAACACCATGTTAATATCAGTAGTGCCATGCCTTGGTGTGTCAGAACACGATCTTAAAAACGTGACGTGTTCTTTCAATCCTTCTTTTTATCCGTCGTGCTTCGTTGCAGGCTGTCTTTGTTGTGGGTTCATTGTGTAAGCAGCGCGTAATGGCGTTGTTTTGCGGGCCTTCTCGCCAATGAGGGGCAGCTCTTTATTGAATGTAACACGTGTAATCCCCCAAGGCCTCGCAGGCGGCCCTGTTCCTGTAGAGGTCACTTAAAAACTCGCATGAATTGGGAGCTTCCTAGTTTCATAGTGCTGTAATCACTGCTAGAATAAGGCCCAGGCTCCCCGAGGGATACACAGCCTACCTTCTACATGCCTTTGTTATTGGCGTCAGCGTTTTATAGAATATGATATGTGCTAGGCTGAGCCCCTAGCCACTTTTTTTATATCCCATTGTCCTCACGGACTACCCTGATGTATGACCTAATTTTCATGGATTAAACTTTTTCTTTTCATTTTTTTTCTAGCTGTGTTCTTTTTGGTCAGTTCCGAGCACGTGTGATATTTTTACGCAGCATTTTACTTTTTTAATTGCATAAAAAAAATTATTCTACACTTGCCCATGAGCTGCCTTTGATTCTTTTGGTATTATTGTTCATATTTCCTGAGTGTAAGGAATCTCAGTGAGGCCTTAAAAAAAAGAAACCCCAACCGGCATCTAAGAACCTGACAGACAGGGGAGGCGGTAGTGTTTTCACAGCCTGCAAAATTATTCTGCTTGTCCAATCAGCTGAGCCCGACTCTGGAGGGTTAGTGATTGGACTGGCAGGAAATCAGGCTCTTAAGACATAACATATCGACTAGGCCATCCATCATCTCTTAGCATGCGATGAGGCACTGTGGACTGACCCCCCCTCCCAGGAAGCCCCCTCCTCTGGGTCTGGAAGTCCTGGGCCCTAGTCTGGAGCTGAAACAGGCTCCCTGTGTGTTTGGGGGTCTGGGCAGCTCTGTCCTTCATTGCTCCTTGCATAGCCTGCGCCTGCTGGGAACACCATGCTCATGCAGCTGGATCGGAGAATCCCCTCCAATACCCATCACTCCCCACCTCCTCACTCCCCTCCTCCTCACTCCCCACCTCCTCACTCCCCTCCTCCCCTCCTCCTCACTTCCTCACTCCCCTCCTCTCCACTCCCCACCTCCTCATTCCCCTCCTCCTCACTTCCTCACTCCCCACCTCCTCACTCACTCCCCTCAGTCTCCTGCCCATGCTCAACAGATCTGTTTTACGCATCCGTGTGGACTTAATGGAAAATAATTCTGTCTCTTGTTTTCAGGAACTTCTAACTGGTTTTCTGTGGTTCTGGTACGTGTGCATGGTGTGATGTGCTGTGAATTTGAGCATCTCATCAAATTTGAGCTGTGTCCTTTGAATGACTGTTGAGTCTTCTTTAAGTTTCTGATGTTGCATGTTGTTGAGCTCATCTGAGCCCTACAACCGTAGTAGGGATGTCCCGATCCAGCTTTTTGAACTTCCGATCCGATACCGATATTTATTTGCACTTCCGATCCGATACCGATATCGGCCCATACCGGCCTATCCGAGCATGTATTAAAGTTTAAAGTTATTTAGCCAACTTACTTTGTTGTCAAACTCATGTTGAAAAGCGTTTTACTCTTGATAACAAGTAGCCAGCTGAATTAGGTGTGTTTGAATAATACACAATGGTTGGTAAGAAGAAACTGACCTGTTTATTTAGCAATTAATAAACTCAAAATAGACAAAATATTAAATAACAAACAGAAATAGCATCAGTAAACCAAGGATTAAAAAGCCACAAGTGCAAATAATATTGTAAATTATATAAAAAAAAAACACACAACCTGAGTGGAAAATAGTCTATTATTAACATTAACATTAACATCCATCAGTGCTCTTGAACAAGTGTAAACCAAAGCTTAAAAAAAATCCGTGCACATATCGTAAACTAATTAAAAGCAAAATGCCTTCTACTCCACACTTTGCTGCTCCATCCCCATCTATACACTCCCTTCAATTCAAACGTTTCTGCCAGTGTTAGTTGTGTAGGACCTTTCTTTTTGTCTTCGGTTTTCATTAGAAACTCGTCATGTTGTTTATGGTGGTATTTCGCTAAATGCTTGATTAGATTGGTGGTATTAAAAGTTCTTACAGCTTTACCACAACGCTTGACTTTACTGTGGCATATGTTGCACTCTACCTCTTCGTCTTTGTCATCCTTTAAGGTAAAATAATCCCACACAACTGACCGAAACTTCAAATTTACAAGGCGGTCCGAGATGCCACGGAGCTAAATTGGGGCAGAAACTACGCTCGTGTGCTGAAGGTGTGCTGGAAAATGCGGACCGGATTTTACTCTCACTAGCAAAAACTGGAATGGATTATCTAAATGGGTGCGCAGGAAAACCGGGATCGGACTTAAAAAAACTGGATCGGGAGTCTGGATCGGCATTTTCTCGTGTCTGCCGATCCGATACCGATACGCATTTTTTGCTAATATCGGCGGCCGATCCGATCCAAATATCGGATCGGGACAACCCTAAACCGTAGCGTTGAAGTTTAGTTTAGTTTTGACGGTGCACAGCTGATGCGCGTTAGGGAGGAGACGCGGTCACTGACACTGCGGCCGTCTTCACAACTTTACAAGCAGTCGCAGAATGAGGCCATGTTTCCAGATCCACACACTGGTACAGAAACACCAACATATTGCGTGTGTATCCCCACACTCGTAAAACGATTTATTAGATATTCCATCATAAATACAAATGAAACAGTGATATACCTATTTGGAGTTGGTATAATGCTCATGGCTGTTTAAAGCTGATTTTACTGGCCAGCTGAGCTGGGTGAGGGCTGGACCGTGAGGGGGAAGTCCCTCATCTGTATCTCCCACGTAACACAGATGTTGGGAGTCATCTGTCCGCCTGGCCTCCCTTGCCGCGCTCGAGCTGTTCTGAAGGGAAAAGAATTGGACACGGTGCTGTCACCCCCCCCCTACAATGGAGGGACATGCAAATCTGCAGCACCTCCCGCCCGCCCCGCTGTCCAGCTTGTCCCGCCTGTCCTGCCCGGTGCGTCTACCCCCGCTACCACGAGGCTGGAGGGGGGGGGGGGGGGGGGACGTGACGGCCCAGTGGCGGGATGTGACATCAGTCCCGCTCCTTTTCTCTCCCTGCTCCTTTATTAGAATTGGAAATGAAAGCAGGCGGTGGGAGACCTCGCCTGGCTGGCAGAGCGCGTGCGGGACTGCCGTCTCCACCCCCGCCCGCCGTCTCCACCCCCGCCCGCCGTCCCCACCCCAGCTGTCCCAGGAGAGGGAGGCCTCCGTTGGCCCTTTGCGCGCCGTTATGAATGAATTTGGGTGTAATGATTACACCCTCTTTATAATGTCATTCGGCCCGCTCTGCATATGTCTGACAGAGAGGGCCGTGGAGGAGTGGTGGCTAGTGCACACGCTGAGGTCTACGATATGTTTAAAACGGAGTGCCATCTCCGCACTTACACGCACACACACACACACACGCCCGCATGTCCATGCACACACACTTGCATCCATGCACACACATCCCAAGCAGAGTCCCCAAACGTTTCCAAACGGGCCCTAATGTGCCGTTTTCATCAGCGCTGAGGCGGACTGCAATATGGTGCCAGTGGCTCGCTGGGGGAATATGAATGTTGATTAAGCATGCACTCAGCCTTTTGAAATGCTGAAGAAGTGTCAGAATAATGGATGTTGAGCAAATGTCAAGCATTTGTTAATTTCTCTGTTATTTGGGGTTTATCTAGCGTGATGGCGGGAGTGAACCGGGGCCAGCATTGTTGTGGCGTGTGCCATTGATATGCTGATGTTCTTGGCTGAAGCGGCTTTGTTTTTGATGGTAATCTTCAAGCTGGGATGTGAAGCTCATTGATTATTTATCGCAGTTATGGTGTTTATCTTGCTATTACATGCCTGTTAATTCAGTATGACCAAATTATACGTTGACCACTCTGTGTTCGCAAGCCAACCCACAAAATTTTTTTTTCTTTCTAGACTTGGGACAAATTAGTGCGTAATTAAACTATCATGACCGATTTTCTAAGCCAGAACTTGAATTTTGACGTATTTGTCTCATTTGTTAGAAGTGCTTTAGAGAGCATGGCACTGCAGGCCTTGGCCCTGGTGGTGACAATTGCTGCCCAGAGCTCTGGGCTCCCTGAGGCTCCGCAGGGCTCCGCACGGCTCTGCACGGCTCCACGTGGCTGTGTGGTGCGGGATGCGTGGCTGGCTGCTCTCGCCTGCGTTTGGGTCCTGGCGGTCCGAGCCGTGCCCCGCCAACGGGGAGCGAGAGCCCATCACCAGACCGGGATCATTTGCGGCGGTGTGGCGCTGGGACGGCCATGAGACACAAGGCCGCGGTGGGGGAGGTGGTTCTCCTAGTTTACGAGAGGATGTCTGGAGCTCAGTTTGGTAGCAGTGGAATGAAATGTTTCCTCACACAACACAGTGCCCTGTAATTCTTTGCTGATGTAAGTACATTAGGCTGTAAAGCATCAGCTGAAAGCGATCTTAAAATGGCTACCACAACAGCCAAAAATCTTTCTAAGCAAACCCTAGGCTGAGGGCTTCTGAATTATTTCAGTCATGGGTCCACTCTGTGTTGATTTATGCAAGAGGATTTAGCCCCTTAGGCAGGTGTATTTTCCGAAGACTTGCTTTCACGTCACACTAGGGCTGAACGATTTTGGAAAATAATCTAATTGCAATTTTTTATCTATAAATTGCGATTGCGATTTAAAATCGCGATTTTTTCCCATTGTTCCACTTCAGGAAACTCTGCTTCGGCATTTTTTATACAGCTCAGATACAGGGTTGCGGGAGTGTAAACAGAGGCGGTCTTTGCATAGAGGCGTTGCTAGGCAATTGCCTTGGGCCCCTCCCACTGTAGGGCCCCCTTGTCTAGCTAAAGCCAGGCTCACACTTAGGGTTGCCACCTGTCCCGGTTTTCCCGGGACTGTCCCAGTTTGTCCCGGTTCTCACTAGGTTAGTTCAAACGACCATTTAGACTGTTTCTGCACACTTTAAATCCGTCTTTTTTCTGCACACTTTAAATCCGTCTGTGTCCATTTTACATCCCCCCCCCTCCCGTCCGTCAACAATTTACGTTCGCGTATGACAGAGTGTCCTTGATTTTTGTCAGACCTAGGTGGCAACCCTACTCACACTACACGACTTTTCAGTCATCAGGTTTTTGTGCCGTTCGCACTACACGACTGGTTGTGCTGTAATCGCGAGTCTTTCAGTTGTTGTGGCTTTCACACTACATGACTGATCGGCGACGCGGGCTCACGAATTACACGACTGGGGAATCACCGACTCATCTGGCTGCCGTCCAAAAACACGAGAACACGAAAATGAAACACTCGCGAGAACCAGCAACACCACGAAGAAAATAAAAACAACGTACACGTACTCCACATTTTCGTTATTATAATTTTTTTTACCGTTTAACCACTCCATAGTCCCAAATTGCCAGAATTATTTCATCTCTCCGTTGCAGTGAACATAGATATAGTCAATCGCACTATTTCTCCAGTGCTGTCACAATAACTTAAACACAGTCTTGTAGTAAAGTTGTATGAAGCTAGACACTGCTGTTGACTCACAGTCGCCGACTGGGCTAGATATGAAACATGCTAGATATTAAACATGCTAGATATCTGCCGGTCGTCTGCGATGAGTCGGCCACCACTCGGCGAGCGTCTTTCAGCAGTTCACACTACACGACTGAGCGAGCGCCGAATGATCCCCGATTTGCGTCCGACCACAGTTTCTGTCGGCGACTGAAAAACCAGCCTAAAATCTTGTAGTGTGAACCTGAACTTATTTCTCGCATATTAATGTTGATTGGCCCCCTAGCTAAATTCGCCTTGAGCCTCCAAATTGCTAAGTCCGCCACTGGGTGTAAAATGGACTAAATTTAAGTATTATTATTATATCGTGATCGATCGATCGCCTGTGGTTGGCGCCAGAGCGAACTACTAATTTTTTAGTCTAAGACGCTCAATGCATGAGAGTTGGCAACCCTGCAGGTATAGCAACTTGGCTAAAATATGTGCGTGAGGGCATTTGGTAGCGCATATCCAGTGTGTTTAACAAAGCCATGAAGCCGGGCTTGTTCACTATATTAACGGACATCATGTCTTTCACTATGAACTCCGTTACTGCCCGAGTTATTTCAGCGTGCCGCTTCGAATTACATCCATAAGGAGTTACACTTTCAAACGGTTCGGTCAGTGAACCCTGTCTGCTGGACCGCGGTCAAGCTATCCGCGCTTTCGCGATTCATCCGTGCTTTAAATCTTATTGCGCCTATATGCGTGATTTTACGGTATTTCGCTGCTCACCGCATACTAAAGCTGTATAAGCGCAGAGAAACACTTTGGCGTATTTGAAGATGCAGCACTGGTCGTTGGCATTTTAGCCTTACAAATATCATACGAGGCTTTGTGGTGTTTTTTTAATGCTGAAGGTTTGTAGTGTTACCTCGCGTCGTAGCAACAGTAGCAAGGCATGTTTTGCAGGGTACCTGACGCTGAGCAGCATCTTTTTAAAAGCCAAAGTAATTTCACACAACTTATGTGCTGCCCCTCTTTGGTATTAGACTTTCAGTTGTGTCAGCTTCTGTCGAGCCTGAAGCCATTGTGCAACAAGTTAAAGTGCGCTGTGTTAACTTCACTTCTCCACCTCCCTGCCTCCTGTTCGGGTTTGCTCCGTTCGTCCTCGGCTCGGCTCGCTCCCAAGTCACGTGACCAGTTTAAATCGCAGCCTGTGCGATTAGACAATCGCGTTTTAAAAAATCGCGAAATTATCGCAAATGCAATTAATCGTTCAGCCCTACGTCACACTATAACAAATGTAATATTCAAAGATATGCCACACATCACAATGCACAACGCCCAGGATGTCGGCTGGCACATGTAGAATGGTTGGCCAACTGCCGAGGTGGGGTGAGGGACCTTCATCTGAGGTGGGGTGAGGGACCTTCATCTGAGGTGGGGTGAGGGACCTTCATCTGAGGTGGGGTGAGGGACCTTCATCTGAGGTGGGGTGAGGGATCTTCATCTGAGGTGGGGTGAGGGACCTTAATCTGAGGTGGGGTGAGGGACCTTCATCTGAGGTGGGGTGAGGGACCTTCATCTGAGGTGGGGTGAGGGATCTTCATCTGAGGTGGGGTGAGGGACCTTCATCTGAGGTGGGGTGAGGGACCTTCATCTGAGGTGGGGTGAGGGATCTTCATCTGAGGTGGGGTGAGGGATCTTCATCTGAGGTGGGGTGAGGGACCTTCATCTGAGGTGGGGTGAGGGACCTTCATCTGAGGTGGGGTGAGGGACCTTCATCTGAGGTGGGGTGAGGGACCTTCACCTGAGGTGGGGTGAGGGACCTTCACCTGAGGTGGGGTGAGGGACCTTCATCTGAGGTGGGGTGAGGGATCTTCATCTGAGGTGGGGTGAGGGATCTTCATCTGAGGTGGGGTGAGGGACCTTCATCTGAGGTGGGGTGAGGGACCTTCATCTGAGGTGGGGTGAGGGACCTTCATCTGAGGTGGGGTGAGGGACCTTCACCTGAGGTGGGGTGAGGGACCTTCACCTGAGGTGGGGTGAGGGACCTTCATCTGAGGTGGGGTGAGGGACCTTCATCTGAGGTGGGGTGAGGGACCTTCATCTGAGGTGGGGTGAGGGACCTTCATCTGAGGTGGGGTGAGGGACCTTCATCTGAGGTGGGGTGAGGGATCTTCATCTGAGGTGGGGTGAGGGACCTTCATCTGAGGTGGGGTGAGGGATCTTCATCTGAGGTGGGGTGAGGGACCTTCATCTGAGGTGGGGTGAGGGACCTTCATCTGAGGTGGGGTGAGGGACCTTCATCTGAGGTGGGGTGAGAGACCTTCATCTGAGGTGGGGTGAGAGACCTCTTCACCTGAGGTTGCCACACTGAGGTCAGTTACAGAAGAGAATGAAACCCAGTGAAGCACCCATGCTGAAGAGAGTCGAAAGTCTGGGAACCTAACGGGCCTCCTGCTCACATTTGAGAGAACCTGATGCCTGACGGGCAGTGGAGGCACTGATCTCCCCTGTTCTCCCCTGTTCTCCACTCTTCTCCCCTGTTCTCCACTCTTCTCCCCTGTTCTCCACTCTTCTCCCCTGTTCTCCACTCTTCTCCCCTGATCTCCCCTCTTCTCCCCTGTTCTCCCCTCTTCTCCCCTGTTCTCCACTCTTCTCCCCTCTTCTCCCCTCTTCTCCCCTCTTCTCCCCTGTTCTCCACTCTTCTCCCCTGATCTCCCCTCTTCTCCCCTGTTCTCCACTCTTCTCCACTCTTCTTCCCTCTTCTCCACTCTTCTTCCCTCTTCTCCACTCTTCTCCCCTCTTCTCCCCTGTTCTCCACTCTTCTCCCCTGATCTCCACTCTTCTCCCCTGTTCTCCACTCTTCTCCCCTGATCTCCCCTCTTCTCCCCTGTTCTCCACTCTTCTCCACTCTTCTTCCCTCTTCTCCACTCTTCTTCCCTCTTCTCCCCTGATCTCCACTCTTCTCCCCTCTTCTCCCCTGATCTCCACTCTTCTCCCCTGTTCTCCACTCTTCTCCCCTCTTCTCCACTGTTTTCCACTACACAGGAAATTTTGCAAAGGAATGATCGTGATTACGGTGTTGCGGGACTGTTGTAAGTGTAACTTGTTTAGGTCGGGCTACAGATCCTTGCCTTTGATAGCTGATCAGAAGCACTGTGGATGTCACAGGAGCGCGACTGCCTCCGAGGAGCTGATCTGAAAGAATATAGAGTCTTTGTGTTTCTTTGCAGAGCTGCAGAGAACACACAGGAATTTGGTGGTTAGCTACTGCACCAAGAGGCATTCGCCGTTGTCCGCATTTTATGTTTTCTTTGCTTCATAAAAAATATCAGATGACATTGTAATATAGAGTCATTTCTTTTATCCTGAGTCAAATGAAACTTGTACAAACCTGTGTACAACCTATGTAAACTGTACAAACCAAGAAACCTATTATTTGTCTAATGTAGGAAGGCAGATAGTGTGATTGGGTGACTGTCTAGTATATTGAGATCTAGAATTTACTTGGAGGCTTCATGTTATCCAGTTAAGTAGAAACCTGAACAGAGTCGTGTAGACCTACTAATGGGTTCAGTTTTAATTTGTGGCAAATTCCTTGCATAAGAAAACTTGCTGATTTCATCCTTTTTCTTTAGCTGTGGAAGTACAGCGGTATTGAGCATTGATACATATTTCTGTTTTTGCTGTGATGGTGTGTCCCATCCATCACAGTAGTGCACATCATCGTGTGGATGCTGTTTGTGCTTAAACAGATGTTCCCCGGCTCTTATCAGCATGCGTAATTAGGGCCATTTACATATGCGAAATAGGAAGCAAAAAACAAACGCAAAGTATTTTCCTCTGGTGCAAAATATTGATTTAGGCGCGAGGGAGAAGAAGCTATAGCCACACTAGAAGCAGAGGTGTCCCCACGCCTGCTTCTTAGGACAGGCCGCATGTCCTCCGCACACACACCGCACACACACCGCACACACACACACACACACTTCCCAGGATGCAGTTCCACTGAAAACATTACTGAGAGGAAGCAAAGTTTCTGAAAGTCAGCCATAAAAAAAAAAAAAAAAAACTATTTTCAA
This sequence comes from Brachyhypopomus gauderio, assembly GCF_052324685.1. Lineage (NCBI taxonomy): Eukaryota > Metazoa > Chordata > Actinopteri > Gymnotiformes > Hypopomidae > Brachyhypopomus > Brachyhypopomus gauderio. The sequence goes on along the minus strand of NW_027507050.1, from coordinate 73,559 downwards.
CCTTGCCAGACCGAGCAAATATGAAAAGGGGCCTTTTTCTTTCTTTTTTTCTTCTGAGCCTGCCTTAAAAGTCATTAGGAAGAACATTTGCTATGCTTCACTTAGGGTTCTGCCCTGCAGAATGGGGTTCTGCACCAAGCTACAAATAGATGTGGCAAACGCTAATTATTGTTGAAACATATGATCCTGATATCATTAGCCAGGTGGCATACATTAGGTTAATTACTGCCATTTTTATTATTAATCATTCATTAAAAGGATGCGTTTTGAAATAATTATTAATAAATGTATTGTATTAATTTACAACAAAAGAATGTCTTGCTCTAATGTTTGGAGTAATGTAATTTGGAAAAAGCTAAATATATTTAACTGTGCTTAAACGTTCTGATAGGACTGTGCACAAAACATTGTCAATATATTCTTTGAGGGGAAAAAAAGTAGTTTTGCCTGTTCGGTTGATGACATCATGGAACAGTTTGAGTGGTATATTTTAATCAAATTGGCTTCCATACTATTTTGAGCCGCATGCATATTAATGGGATGTCGTAGGTTGTAGAGAAGGGTAATTACGTTCTGAATGATTTCCAAGGCACTATTCTGATTGCAGACCTTCTGTTTTCCCTGTTTGAAATTATAGGCTAGAGGCAATAAGCTTAATACTGTTCTATGACCTTCTAATAGCTGCCCTCATTCTTATTCCACTGAAGTATTTCCTGATTTTACCTACATGTTGTAAGCACAGCATAGAAATTACAATCATTTGTAATATTTCTGAGTTTTTTCTTATTCCAGGAACGGGAGATCTAATTGAAATGAATGGACAATTTGATTATAGATGTGGTGGTAATTTGGTAAATTGAAACCACTTGCCGGCTTCCGCTGTTTGGCTGATCTGATTCTTTCTGCGACTTTATGTTTATTTAGCAGTGGCTCGGTGGAGAAAACACAGAGAGACGATGTGTGTGTGGACTTTAGATCCAGTTTACAGCAACGACCAGACATCGGCTATGTGGAGTCCACCCCAGTTTACAGACGTCTAGCCGTTGTCCTGTGGTCTGAGCCCTCCAGCTCTCAGATGCTCTGTTACCCCGTTGCTCTGCAGAAGTTAACTGAACCTTGAACCACCCCATATTATGAAGGTGATATGAACCACCCCATATTATGAAGGTGGTTCATTCAATTTCAGAATGATCGTTTGATTCAGAATGATAACCTGCTGGACTCCAGTTTGCCCAACTTAAAATCGTATTTTCTTAATCAGATTTAGTTTTAGCTTAAAATGGAAATTGTGTGCTTTAAGCAGCTTGAACAGAGTGCGTTGCAAGTCTGATTCATGGTGGAGTCTGTATGCCGTAGACCTGGTCTGATTCATGGGGGAGACCATATGCCGTAGCCCTGGTCTGATTCATGGTGGAGTCTGTATGCCGTAGCCCTGGTCTGATTCATGGAGGAGACCATATGCTATAGCCCTGGTCTGATTCATGGTGGAGTCCATATGCCGTAGCCCTGGTCTGATTCATGGTGGGGTTCGTATGCCGTCGCCCTGGTCTGATTCATGGTGGAGTTCGTATGCCGTCGCCCTGGTCTGATTCATGGTGGAGTCTGTATGCCGTAGACCTGGTCTGATTCATGGAGGAGACCATATGCCGTAGCCCTGGTCTGATTCATGGTGGAGTCCGTATGCCGTCGCCCTGGTCTGATTCATGGTGGAGTCCGTATGCCATTGCCCTGGTCTGATTCATGGTGGAGTCCGTATACCGTAGCCCTGGTCTGATTCATGGTTGAGTCTGTATGTAGTAGCCCTGGTCTGATTCATGGTGGAGTCTGTATGTCGTAGCCCTGGTCTGATTCATGGTGGAGTCCGTATGCTGTAGCCCTGGTCTGATTCATGGTGGAGTCCGTATGTCGTAGCCTTGGTCTGATTAATGGTGGAGTCTGTATTTCGTAGCCCTGGTCTGATTCATGGTGGAGTCTGTATGTCGTAACCCTGGTCTGATTCATGGTGGAGTCCGTATGTCATAACCCTGGTCTGATTCATGGTGGAGTCCGTATGCCGTAGCCCTTGTCTGATTCATGGTGGAGTCTGTATGCCGTAGCCCTGGTCTGAGGCCTCGTTGTCTCCTCTACAGAGTGTGATATCGCTTCACAATTATTGCTCGGCACTGAGCCGGATGCCATCGTGAGACTGTGTGCTGTGCCTTGTTTTCATCAGAAAAAGGCAAGTAAAAAAAAAAAAGTTGTTATGCTGTGTTGCGCACTACGCAGGAATGAACCCAACTCTGAATCCCAGAGGCTGCAGGTTGTATTTCCATTAAGGGCCAGCTCTGCAGTAGCCCAGTCCCAACGTCTGCTCTGTGGGAAGAGGATTGCTCTATGGCTCGCCTTCAAAGCCTTCACAGACACAATAGAAAGATCAGATGTGTCAGACATGGTTATCAGATCCAGCATGGCTCTGCGTGTTTTATCCCTCTCACCCCCCTGGGTTTTTCAATCGCTGCGTTAGCCGTGTTGCAGCCTCGCACGTTTTGTAATCTAAAGAACAAAACAAGGCACAGAATTTGAGGTTCTTCCCATGTTGCTTGAAACAGATATGTTTTCACAGATATTTAGGGCAGTTTACCTCCCTTTAAACTTAACAGGGTAAAGATTTAGCAATTAAGCCGTAATCATGATCATTATAGAGAGTAATCCATTTAAAACCTAACAGATGTGGGGTTCGGGGGATGGGGCGGTCAAGGCCTGAGAATCGGGCCGCGGTGTTGTGGAAGCGCTCAGGTGCAAGGTTGAGGTGTCCCGGGCTCTTCTTACCTTCTCTGCGTAAGTGTTCACATGTTGACAGTTGACTGTTTAATGGTCCACTTAATTGCACTGACCTGCTGCCCTGTGCATATCATTGTAAATTAATGCTGTGGCAGTTCTTCTGTTTCTGGAGGTGCGCTCGCAATAGACGTGTCCTCCTGAGCCGGAGAAGCCGCTACGCACCAGCCACGCTAGCGTGGGTCGTCTCCTACACCCTTTCATCCTGCCTTTAATGCATCTCCACGTCCCGTCTTTTATTGAGTTGGATGTCAGTAGAAATGATGTAATTGCAAATACACTAACAGCAAGGCTCCTGTTATTTGACCGTCTTGGGTTTTTGTTTATTGTTGCATGTTCTGACCGAAGGGGCAAACGTGGACCATCGGCAGTAGAGAACCTGGCTTTCACGTCTCTATTTACATTCAGATCTCAGGTGACGTATAAAGAGAAGTCCATTAAATTTAACAATCACATATACTGAGGATACTAAACAGAACCAGAGGAAACAATAAGTCCAGTGGTCTCGCAGGTTTGTACAGTCTATTTATAACATGGGGGGGGGGTGTGTTGTGGGGCTGGGGGTGTTTAAATATTGGTATGGGAGTAATATTGAGGAGTTTGGGCGGGGGAGGGGGGGAAGTGGCGGTGGAGTTGGTCTCTTACCCCGGATCCGCCCCCACTGCCAGGTGTTTGACATTGAGTGGGGCTGGGGGCGAGAGCAGCCTATGGCAGCCGTGGAGCGGCCCGGCTCCTGGGAGCTCCTGCTGTGAAAGTTTCCATTTTCAAAGCCCACTGGTTGCAGTGGGAATGTTCCAGAATGTCCAATCTGCCAGCGATCACGTTGTGACAAGCGTTCTCCTCCGTTTGACCACCTCTGAATATCACCTCCCAGTCCGTGTGTGTTTATAGCGATTTTAATGAATGATTGAATCCTTTTCAAATTTGATTTGACTGTTTTTGACTGTGATTTGACTCTCTTTGACTCAGTTTTGTGGATTTTAGCTCATTATGCCGGCTAAACACAGTCCACAACACCTAGGTGATGCAGTCCACACCGTTATGAAGAATGCAACGTGACTTTTGTTTCTCTCATTTCACACCACCCTGGTGCTCCGTAACCCGGCCTGGCCCGACCTGCCCCGGCCTGGCCTCCTCTCAGCAGGAACGCTCCGTCCGAGGTGTTCATCTGGAACAACTTTGCCACACTTGTTTTCATGTTCTTTTCGATTACAGGGCAGCCGTCCTCGGCTCTGAAGAGCCTCCCGTCCTTTGTCTCTGTGCAATGCGCTCTGGTAATTAACTTTGTCCTCCTTTTATTTGTTCCAGTCACTCGCAGTCCACTCTTCTGAGCATCTTCTCCCTGGAGTACCAGGTTAGAAGTTTTCTTCCTTTGTGAGGCCTGACAGGTGCCTAATTGAATGATGAATGTCCCCTTATTTCTTTGTAATTGAACTGCCAGCTCTCTGATTGGTCTGGAGGATGCCCCCCCCCCCCCCCCCCCCCCACACACACACACACACACACACACACACACACACACACACACACACACACACACTCACACACACACACGAGGAGGGCCCCGCCTGAGTCTCGGTGGAATCCTGCCAAGACTTCCCATCCATCTGTCTAATAACATCTAGCCTCTGCTTATTTGGTGGACCTGTAATAAATTATGCTAAACCATTATTATTCTGACAATAATAATTTCCCCGTGTAGTGCAGCTCCGTGTGCTAAATGTTTGCTGACTCGCACTGTCACTGCTGCTTTCCCGCTCTGACAGCCGATGATGATAAATGGCTGTTGCCGGGAGTGGCAGAAGGCTGCAGAGGCACAAAATGGAGTCATTCATCATCCCCCTGACAGGTGTCACTCAGGCACCGTGTCCCCACGGAATTGCTTTTTTGTAGTTTTTAAATAAGTTGTTTTTTAGCTCTCCTCTTTCCCCCTGGTTAAGAAGGCAATTTAATCATATATATATATATATATATATATATATATATATATATATATATATATATATATATATATATATATATATATATATATATAATATATATATATATATATACATATATATATATATAAAGGAGTCCATAGGGGAAGGCTAAAATCGGTTGTAGTTTCATAGCAATGGAAATTAATTGAAGGTTGAGATGGCGAATGTGTAAGTTTTTGCCCTGACTGGTTTTAAACCTTCACACGTCTTGCTGAGATTCAGTAACTGGTTTTGCCCGCACATACACGAAAATCCACCCAGGGCTAAAAGATTATGCTTTTCATACATGGCATACGAAAATGTTACATATTCCTGGATAGTGTTTTTTAAATGAACAGCTCGTTTTTTTTCCCAGTCAGTGTGAGGTTTGAGTGACACGAAGCTTCTGTATGTGCGAGGCACAGTCAAAGTCACCTGTCCGTTCTGCCTTCTCCCAGAAAAGAATGAGAAGGAGCCTTGTGAAACACCACGCCCCAGATGTCATTGAAGACTACTACCAGAGGTAGGAATCAGTCCACTTTGCCTGCTAATCACTAGACAAGTGTGTGTTTGTGGGTGGGCCTCACTGACAGATATAATCTCCTCTAAACAAATCACCAGGCCTTCCAGATCCCCACTCGCACCTGCTAAGCCTGCAAACACACACAGCTTTTGCAGGCTTAGCAACACGCACGCATGCACAAAAAAGAAAAAAGAAAATTGTACGCTCGGACATTTGGCTTGATTAGGCACATGGCACAGCCTATTATCTGCAATTTCTTTAAAAATCAAATCAGGACAAAACAAAAGGAAACTGGCTGAGGGCAAAATAAGCTCTTTTTTTGGCCATATCACAATTAGCCTCATGCAGCCTATTAAGGTTATTGTTTAGCAGAAGCAAAACTGGGTGATGCAACTGTAATCCACTTACATAAACTCCAAGCCTCTCATGTTATCGGTGCGGGATCTTGGAAGGCTTTGTGGTTTGTGCCGGGGAGGAGGCGGAGGCCCTTTTCTTCCCTAATGATCATGCCTGTCTGATTTGAGGAGAGTCTGGTGTGTTGGGGGCACTGGCGTTTGAACCGCAGAGCACCGGGGGAGTGCGTGGAGGCCCCGGCCACCCGGGACGGTGGCATGTCGGGGCCGGCCCGTGCTTGTCGCCCGTGCTCCCTGTCTGTTGACTCTTCTCATGCTCGTTATCCTTTGTGGTAATGAAGGTACCGCAGTGAATCTGCGAAACGTCCTGCCGACCCCGTCCTGCTGGAGTTAGCCAACGAGGTAATGACTTAAACCCTCTCATGAGTCTCTCTCTCTCTCTCTGTCTCTCACTCTCTCTCTCTCTCTCTCTCATCTCTCTCTCTCTCTCTCCCCCCTCCCTCCAGAATTATAGCTGGCTATTTATTTTTTCTTTTGAAGTGTTCAGGCAGGTCTGCAGCAAATTTTGGCACAAACACAATTATCCCTGAACGTACCATCATTTCAAAGACTAAATTGGTGTTTTAGACTTTTTCCCTGCCTGTTAGTACTTATGAAAATTGGGCAAATGCTACCTATTAGCCAATTATTTAATGCAATTATGCCGTATCCTCCTTAGACAGATGTAAAAATACTTTTTGCGTCATTATTATAATTGACATTTATAAATGCTTCTGCATCTGTTTAAAAAAACTAAATGATTGACACATGAAGGTCAGCTGTTAATAACTGAATTTATGTCCACTGTTTACATATCAGACCAGCTCTCAAGCTAAAAGTGATCAACCTCATTTATCCATCACTACAAATGATGCTGAGATTTTCACAATGATGCTTGGTCATATTTCAGCACTGGAAATCAACTCAAATACCCTTAATGGCACTTTGTGGACTGTGGTGGGCTTGGGGGGGGGGGGGGGGGGGGGGGTTCTGTGGGTGCGTGCGTGTGTGTTTGTATTAGAAATGGCTTGATGCTGTGAGCATTAAAGTGTCACACACGGCCAAGTTCCCACATTTTACATTAATAAGAATGAATGAGCCAGCTCCCTGACTAGCCAGTGTCTCCTGTGCATTACAGCCAGTCAGCAAATTAACAATTAACATTGGGTTACTCTCCAGGTTTAATGGCTGGTGAAAGGGCCCTGCAGAGTCTCCAGTGCCTCCCATTAAAAGGTGCTCGGCTCCAGCCCCCCTCCATTGCACCGGCCTCTTAAAATGCAGCCCATAAAACCTTGAATTTGATGTTTACTCTGATAATAAGAGGGAGAATCAAGATGAACGGAGTTAATATCCTTTCTTTAATGATCACGCCCCGCCTCGAATGACCTGCTCCTCTGGACCACATATTAAACTTGAACTCTAAATAAAGCGGTGAATGTTTCACCGAGAGCTTCTGCTTGTGCGCTAGACCTCGGTAGGAGACGCGGAGATTAAAAAGGCAGATTAAACGATTCGGCGGTGAAGTTGCTGGTTGTGTG